>NC_089587.1:120004978-120304978 GCF_019320115.1 Miscanthus floridulus | reverse complement strand
ATATTGTTATTCTGTTTCATTTGATTCTGCATTGATGCACAAGTCCATGTCGGCGATTAAAATTATGGTAAATACCGATTACTTTTTGTTCTTGACAGGATTCAGGATGGCATTCCTATCTCCTACTAATTAATTAGTAATTCATAGGGAATTTGATGAGAAAGTCGGCGAGCAGGAAAGCAGCGACGTCATTCGCATGCCTTCTCGCCGGACTGTGATGCCGCCAGCTCCATCGACCTTGCACTGAAATGCGAGATGGGCCATTCACCTTCTCCATACTTATCAGTGTTTGGTTTACGGGACGGATGGATACGCAACGATCCGATCCAACTCCGAACCTGGCGTCGGCGTTTCCTATGAATAGAACGGATCTAACTCTTCCGTACTCCCAATTGCAAGTTAACTAGTACAATCAACTCGTTCTTCGAAACCATCGGACGACACTACTACGTGCCGGACGAACAGCCTACTCAGTGTGTGTCCGTCAAACCAAAACACACACTGTATGTTTCTGTCGCAGTGTCGCTTGCAGCTCCGCTGGAATTTGGCAGGAGATACTACGTATTCATCATGGATGAGATCGACTTGGTCCATCGAACCGTCGGCAACCACTTTTCCTGTGTGGTCCTTCACCTATAATATTTTTTTTTATCAAACTATATTTAATTTCCACCCATACATTTGCCTTTTTCTTCTCACAAGAAAGAAGCTGATCAGAGCATGGACAATGTATATAGACCAAGTTGTCCGTATATATAGGTAGGACATATACATATATAATTTAATTATTGTTTTATCTTCACTATGCTAAATCCTAAAGGAGCTAATAAGGTGTGCCCCATATTAGAATAAAGAAAAAACCATCTCCAGGTCCCCTTTCAGCCTTCCCCGCCCCCCACCCATCGCTGGGCCTCCTTTTGTGGTTTGCGGTGTCTAGATCCCCGCTCCTCTAGTTCCTGTAGTCGGTTAGATGTGGCATTCATGCCTTTGCTCCCAGCCATCTCCTCTTTGACGTCTTCTCCATAGGTAAGTAGGCCAAATCTCACCATCTTGCCTGCTGCTCCTCATATTGCCTACGTGCGACCACTCCATCTCGAGGAGGATGAATATCTTGAAGCATACGAGAGGTGGGGCAACGATGATTGTTGGTGCTAGGAGGAGCAAAGGCGTCGGCGGTAGGAACGGAGGAAAAAAAATAATTTATACTCCTTACTAGTATATGTATATGTGTACCTTTTGCTATGGACTGATCCATAATAGTTGACTAAATTTTCACTTCTGACCAAATATATATAAGAAAATATTAATATTTTTTTATCATAATTAGTATCATTACTCAAATCGTTGACTATATTTTCATTATAGACTTATTTAGATATATAAATGTTGCTAATATTTTCTATAAATTTAATCAATCTTAAGAAAGCTTGATCAGCACAAATCTCATATTAACTCTTTTTAGGGGACGGAGGGTCTAGAGTTTGGACTCTCCTAATACTTAGGATATTCCTGTTAGGACTCTTTGGATCATCTAGTTGTAGATCAGTGGGGTTTCAATGGGTTTCTCGTAGTAATGGTGTGAACGGAGAGGGACAGGGTTAGGCACTGACCATCCATTGAGTAGGGGATCTGGCCATCAGGTTCATCGGTAAAGTTCTGCGCTAGGCAGCGACGGTCGAAGAAGAGAGAGCGACGCAGGGAAGACCATGGTGGCGCAGTGCAGTGGCGGCAGCGGTGCTTCCCGTCACTGGCTGCGCCCCTCTGTTAGATCGGAGTAGGGTTTCTAGGTGGGGCGTACGGCTCAGGCGAACCTCGTACTGAGAGCCGCCGACCCCACCTCTATTTAATGCGCAGTGTGATGGGGCCCCGCCAGCCATAGATGGACTGGGCGCCTCCGATCAGGGCGCGAGGTCAAGGCCCAAGTGGCCGTTGAGCCACTGTGGTTGGGAGATCAAACCAACATTCTCCCCCTTGATCTCAACTCATACTTTAACTTTAAACTTTGACTTTAATCCTTTTCACTTTTATTTGTTCCATCACAGATTAGTGCATAGAGTATGATTCATCGTCACGGTCAATCGCCGATAGACTTAACAGCTACAATACACATCTCTGTTCTGAAACAGATTCTTTAACTTGGGCCCTTTATTGTCCAAAAATCATAGGCTATACCATAAACCCATGTCGACTGTGTGTTCTCCAAACACACTGGGTGGTAAGCCTTTTGTACGCGGATCCGCAAGCACTTGCTTGTTACTTATATGTTCAATACTTTTAGTATGATTCTGGACTTTCTCCTTCACAACGTACAACTTTAACGTCAATGTGTTTGGCAGCACACTTGACCCGTTGTTATAGGAGCAAACTACTTAAATGGTTATTGCTGTTGTATACCATTATCAATTCCGGGTGTAAGTTCTTTTAATCACTTCACCTGTCCTTAAGCCCCATAACAAGCTATACCATGGTTATGCATCTTTGATGACACCACAACTGTTTCTTTGGAGCTTTTCCACAATAAAACTTCAACTGCGAGTGTTAGCTACTATGTAGGTTTCACTAAACATCTCGCTAAAATTTAACTTTTGTACCCACAACTATTTGAGAGTACTTATTCTTTCTTACTCACCATGAGGCCTATAAATCTTTGCACAATTGCAAAACATTCTCAACTCCATTCCAGTTATCTACATCTGGACTGGACTTCTGCCAAAACATCCCGGATACATAAACTGTGTAAGGGTAAGTTCTTGCTTATAAGCATTCAGTAAGCTTCCAACAGCTGAAGCATATAGGACGTCCATTTGATCGATCTCACATTTATTCTTGGAACACTGAAAGTTCTAAAAACTATTACCCTTGACTATAGGAATAGGCGCAGGTTTATTCACATATATACTTTATTTCTTTATAATCTTCTCTAAGTATACACTTGAGATAGTTCTAATACCCCTTTTCCTTTTATCTCGGTAAGTTCCAATTCCTGAAATGAATGATGCTTTACCAAGACCATTCTCATTGAAACTTGAGGACAAGAACTGCTTCTTCTCCAACAGTAGATTAACACCACTACTAGCGAGTAAGGTGCTACCCACATGCAGGATTAGGAAAATAAATTTCCCATGTTTAAACTTTGCATAAATACAATTGTCCTCTACATTCTTTTTAAAACCCAAACTTTCTTATTGTACTGTCAAACTTCAAGAACCACTGTCTTGAAGCTTGCTTTAATCCATAAATGGATTTCTTTAGGCAACATCCCTTTACGTTCTTTTCCTTCCACGACAAAATCTTTTGAGTTATGCCATGTAAATGTTTTCATATAAATCCTCGTTGAGGAATGTGTCTTTATATTCTTCTGATGTAACTGTAAATCGTAATGTACCACTAATACCATTATGATTATAAAAGAATCATTGCAAGCTTATTATAATCTATTCTTTCTCTTTATGTAAATCATTTCACCACAAGTGACGCTTTATAGCTTTTCATATTTCCTTTGGAGTCACATTTGTCTTGTAGACCCATTAAAGCCTACTGTGTTGGCTCTATTGGGAATTACTTCTAAGTCCCAAACATCGTTGGTATTTATCGATTTCATTTCATCTTCCTTTGCTTCTTGCCATTTAGACGAGTGAACGCCTCTCATGGCTTTTTCAAATGAGGTGAAATTATCCTCTATTTGAATTTCTTTCTTAACATTGACTTCTTAGTCACCAGAAATATCTGATTTTCTTATTCTTTGAGACCTTCTGGGGCCTCGTGGCACTTCTTTCATATGGGGCTATTGTTACTCTTCATTGCCAAAAGGCAATTGTTCTATAGCCTCCTGTATTATAAGATTCTTATTTACTTATTCATCTTCTTTAAGAGCTAACATCAGGTGTTGTATACCCATACAACATCAACATGTATTAAGCAATTTGTTGCTCTAAAAAACACTGTAGTGGATATGTAATCCCACTTCTATTCAAGCCTTAGGTATCTACATACCATGCTCCCCCAGATTACTCCATCTTTTGTAAAGATGGTGTATCTTCAAATTTCTTATTTTGGGTTTAATCTGCTAAAAACTCATATGGCGTGTTTAGCACCGCCTTGATAACTCTGAACTCGTCAAGTATAAATACTAGCTGACTATGCTATCTTCCTATCGGAACTATAAAAAGGTCCAGGAATTTAGCTATTTCTTTACTTTAGGGGTATCGTTATTATGACTGTCTTACTCCCTCAAAGATCACAATCATCTTTTATAGATCACTTTTACCTTCAATGCATAGTATGCATTGCATTATCTTAAGTATGGGAAAGTATCTTTCTTAATTGTCTTTCTTAATTAATCTTACATTTCTCCCCCTCGAAATGTGGTATGAACTTTTCTACCACAATTTCAAAACATTCAGAACTTTTGTGAATGAGGAAACTTTGATTACTTACTTCATCCACATGATTACATCATGCAAACAAAATTCGTATGGGAGTACATTTTTCTCATTACACTTCAAAACTCAACATAATCTATTATTATCAATACTTCTGCAAGTCATGCTTGCATATCATTCTTATCTTTTGGTTCACATGCAACTTTCTTTTGTTCTTAAACTCATTGAGTACTTAATGACCATGACACAATCAGAGTGTACGGTCAATACTAGGATAGCATAAAAGCTACCTCAAACTTCTCTCCATGTGTGGGATACACTTAGAGCACACGAGTCATCACATCCTTCTCCCACCATGCGGGATAAGTACTATGCCAAACTCTCCCGCCATGCAGGATTGGTTAACATATGTACTATGCCAACTTTACCCCGCCATGCGGGTATTTTCTCAAACTTTTCCCGCCATGCGGGTACTATCATAAACTTTTTCCCGCCATGCGAGATATTCCTTTGAACGGACATAATTGCCAGGATTGGCTCGTGTTCAATCATCAAATTCAGAAATAAATCCGAATATTCTTTTAACACACATGTTTAATCCAATGTTAGTCAAATTAAACATGTATATGACTTTTACAACTCTCATAAGTGAAACTAAAAATAAATTCTTCTCTATAGAGAGTACATAAAAGACATTTCTCAATGAAGACTCTCATTGATCTATCTCTTTTCTTAGATCAATATCCTAGAATTCTTTTCTTTTAAAGCCATTCTTTAAAGAGAACACAGTCCCTTAACCAATGGCATTCTTTCATATATAACTTGCCCTTAGGCATTTCATCATCTGAGTCACAAGTACTCAGCTCATTTCTCTTTCTGCCTTCAAGAATGAAAGCATGGAGGTCTTTTGTCTGAAAAATATTCAACAATAATGCTCATTAAACTTTGTAAACTTTATGTTCTATTCTATATCACCGTTGGGCAGAAATAGAATAAAACATCATTCTTCTACATTAATTCCACATCACCGTTGGGCAGAAATGGAATTAACGTATAAAAATTCAATAATCTTGAAAACATAGTACTGCTCCTCAAAATTAAATTCTCCCATTGGTTCGAATTTAATTAGAAGACAATCAACTTCATCGCAGCGGAAACATGAAAATACATTTCTCTAGTTTAAGAGCATTCCTTGATCTTTATCTTTTCTTTGAAAAATTGGTCACTTTGATGCAAAATTCATCAGAGATTTAAACTTTAAACATAAAACTCATAGAATTATAACATTATTATCATCAACGTTGGTCAGAAAATAACAATACCATAATTTAACTTTAAACTTAAACTCATAAATAAACTTATAATATTGTTATCATCAACGTTGGTCAGAAAATAATAATATTATAATTTATCTTAACTATCAACCGACTATTCCTCTAATTAAAATTTTCCAACTGGTTCTAATTTTAACTGGAGGATAAATTTTTCATCATTTACTGAATAACTATAACTGCTCTTCAAATTAAAAGACAATAAACCTTTAACTTTGCAGCGGAACTTGACAAAATTTCTTTTCATACTTTTCAGAAGCATTTTTTTCTGTACTTTTCTACTCTTTGAAAATTCTAACACGTTGGTGCATAAAATTATCAGAGATTTTAAATCATTCTTTGAATGAAATCATCAAAATTTGCTTCTGAAAAAAATAATAAACAATTCTTAATCATCATTGTGCATTCTGGTCCGGTCCAGCACTGTGTAGCCGGAGCTCAGCAGCAGCAGTGCGCGCGGCTCAGCTGCTACAGCAGCACGCGGCCCGCAAGTAGCAGCAGCACGCGGCCCACCACTACGCGCGCTTGCGGCCCAGCAAGTCCCGGCACGCTCAGCAGCCCACGCTCAAACCGCGCGGCCCAGCAGAACAGCGCGTAGCGCTCGCGACGCCTCCCCCGCGCCCAGGCCGCAACCTGGGCCTGGGCCGGGATTCCTCTTGCCCGCCTGGGCTCTATTCGGCTTGGAGCAACGCTCGCCATCAATCTAAATCCGATTGCCAGGCATCTATCTCGGAGGATCAAAAACCCCCACCGGCCGCAGCTTCCCTCAACCCTAGCCTCATTCTTTCCCTCCCTTTCTCTCTCATCCGCGCCGAGTGTAGCCAGCAGCCGCACACGGCGTCTAGAGGAGGAAGTGGAGGTGGCGGCGCCGCCACGGCCCCTCTCGCCGGCACGCGTGTGCGGCTAGAGCCGCGCGCGGCACCGTTGAGGAGAGCCACGGTGGTGCCCTTTGCAGACCGAGCCCACGCGGTGGCGTAGCTCGGCCGTCTTCCCGCACGCCGGCGAAAACCGACGCCGCAGTCTTTTTCCCGCATAGTGGCGATGCCGGCGGCGGGATGAAGTCCCAGGTAGGATCCTATGTTCGTTCTCATCTTTGCTGGGATTTGGGGATTCTAGGGTTAGGGTTTGGTGAAATTTCGAATCGATTTGGATCACCTTCTTCTCTCTTTTCTTTCTATTTCTTTCCCTGAGATCTGGTCGCGGGTTTAGGGTTCCAACTTCACCCAGTTAGGGTTAGAGACTGTTCTTCTTCCCCACGCGGCGTCCAGTGCAACGACAGGAGGTGGTGATGGCGCAGGGGATCCCCAGGTAGGAGAAAACCCCTTCCAATCCATCCTTTCTTTCTTGATTCGAGATCACAGTTAGGGGTAGGGTTACTGTCTGTTCTTTCCCGATCCGATCCAGATCGGTCAATCTTTCTTTCTTTCTTTTCCTGTCCCCGATCTAGATGTACGAACTAGACTGGGGATTTTAGGGTTAGGGTTCTTTGTTGAAACCGTGTTCAATCTCATCCCCACTTTTCCCGTACCCCATCTAGGGTTAGGGTTCGATTTGCTTTTCTTTCCCTGATCCAGATCCACATACTAAAACTGGCTCCAGTACCATTGTTAGGACTCTTTGGATCATCTAGTTGTAGATCAGTGGGGTTTCGATGGGTTTCTCGTAGTAATGGTGTGAACGGAGAGGGACAGGGTTAGGCACTGACCATCCATTAAGTAGGGGATCCGGCCATCAGGTTCATCGGTGAAGTTCTGCGCTAGGCAACGACTGTCGGAGAAGAGAGAGCAACGCAGTGAAGACCGTGGTGGCGCAGTGCAGTGGCGGCGGCGGTGCTTCTCGTCACTGGTTGCGCCCCTCTGTTAGATCGGAGTAGGGTTTCTAGGTGGGGCGTACGGCTCAGGCGAACCTCGTACTGAGAGCCGCCGACCCCACTACTATTTAATGCGCAGTGTGACGGGGCCCGCTAGCCATAGATGGACTGGGCGCCCCCGATCAGGGCGCGAGGTCAAGGCCCAAGTGGCCGTTGGGCCACTGTGGTTGGGAGATCAAACCAACAATCCCAACATACCCTGATCCATGAGCAGGAATGTAGTGACGTGGTAGACTGACATGCCTTCTCGCTCGGAACGCGGTGCCACACCAACTCATCGACCTAAGTTTCTAGATAAACATGTGGAGCTGAGATCTGAAATATGAGATATGCCATTCACCTTCCTAACATGAAATTTCTGTCCCCTCTAGAAAACCCTTGATGCTTGTGTGGCTCGCGTTGAAACTGAGAGGTGATAGATGTTGTGTATGCATCATGTGTTGTGTAATGGATACACGAGGACATGAGATGGAGTTGGTCCATCAAACCATCGGCAACCACCTTCCCATGTGTCCCCTCTGTTCGGTCCTCACCTATAAACTATAATAATATTAACTATATTTAATTTCCATCCATACATTTCACATTTTCTTGGACCGTACCAAAATGAGCCATGTTGCCGTTATTTAGGCCCCGTTTGGCACGGCTTTTGTCGACTCCGGCTCATCTGACATCAACACTGTAGCAACATTATATCACAAAACCGGTTTTCTCTCTCCTCCTCTCCCCTCATTAACACACGCACTGTTCATCAAAGCCAGAGAAGCCGGGTTTTTTTCTTGTCTCCGCATGCTACAGTACTCGTGCTACAGTGAGAGAAAGTTGGAGAGAAAACCAGATTCGTGCTACCGTGTTCAGAAATAAATAGGTGACTGATGGTTACGCGGATTATCAGTCACCTGCAAAGGAGTAAAACTGTTCAGAAAAAAAAAACCACCAAATTTTCACAAGCAAGTTGATGTGTCGGGCATCAACATATCGTTGTAACGCAAAACCAGCGAGTAACTTAAGATGAACGATTATTCCATGGAAAAAATAAATAGGAAGATAATTTGTTAGGTGAGCTGGCGTAGCTTTTGTCGGTTAAGTTGGCAAATTAAACCCCGAGTGTTTTGCACCCAACCAAAGCAAACACGCGCTAAACTTGCTCCATCAGCAATCTACTACTACTTCCTAGCAAATAGACGAGACGCGGGAGCATCGCAGACGCAGAGAAAAGAGAATGGCGGCAACGGCAACGGCGCGCCGCTTCCACGATTCCTCCAGCTCCAGTGACCCCGCTGCCGCTGCCACCTCCCCGCCGCTGCCGGCCCCGCTCCCCGACCTCGGCGTGGCCCTCTCCGCCGCCGACCTCCGCGCCACCGCCTACGAGCTGCTCGTGGCCGCCTCCCGGGCCACCGGCGCTAGGCCCCTCACCTACATTCCTCAGCCCGCGACGGCGGCGTCTGGCAAGCTCAAGGGCGCCTTCGGCCTCGGGTCCTCGCCGCCGTCCAAGGTCGGGAGGGCGGCGGTGCTGGAGCTGGTGCGGGTGCGGATGGGGGTCACGGAGCAGGCCGACGCCAGGATCCGCCGGGTGCTGCTCCGCGTCGCCGCCGGGCAGGTTAGGAACCCCCAGCTTCTTGAATGAAAGGGACAATGCAGCTTAATTTCTTCATCAGAGGTTGCCCTTTTTTTTTGGGTTGTTGGCTTGTTGCGTTGTCGGCTGGTTCGGGTTAGTTCCGTGCGGTTGGTAGCATGTCGGTTAGTTCCCTGCTCTGTTTGTGATTGAGGTTGCAGGCTCAACTGTGGCAAATGGTTTGTTATCATCTTCTGTCCTTTCTGTACTTGACCGTATCTGATTTCAGTAATGACGAGTACTTATGTTTCTGTCCTTACATATCAGGGTGTTTCACGTGTGTAATTGAGTAATGAAGGAAGGACTATGTTGGCAAACAATTGCAATTTGCAGCCAGGGGCTTCCATTCAGCTTATAAATATAAATCATACATTCTTTTCTCTTGGTGATCAGTAGCAGCTCGATCCTCGATGTGTAAATTTGATTCTTATGTTACATCTGGGATGTCCAATTATTTCGTATTATGGTGCCCAAGTAGTCATTTGGATGGTCTTCTTGCCTTGTTTTACGAAGCACTCTTACAATTATAGTTGCTTGTTATGCACTTCTTGGATTGTTAGGCAATGTTCGATGATGATTTTTGGTTAATATGTGTGTGCACTAGGTGGCCGACAGATTTATCTGCTAACCTGAGTTTAATTTTTTTGTTGTGGATTTTAGTACTATACGTGATAAATGTAAACTATGGTTTTCCGTTTGGACATGCCAAATCTGTACTGTATGCTCATTTTTTCCTTCTCTCATTTTTTATGATAGTTCCTAGAAATCACCAAGCTTCAGCTGGCATTCTATTTAGAAAAGTAAATTACTTGAGAGTACTATTGACAGGGGTTGTTCAGTCACTGTTGGTTTCATAGCCCGTCATTTACCTACAATTTTACAGAACCATTTGTGCTGCGTATATACATAGAGGTTTAACTTACGTTTATTTTCTTCCTTGAAACAGCTTGGCACACCTGCAGAATCTATGGTTTTGCCCTTAGAGTTCCTGCAGAAGTGTAAAGCATCAGATTTCCCTGACCCTCTAGAGCACGAGGCTTGGCAGACTAGGAATTTCAAGCTTCTCGAGGCTGGTGTGCTGGTTCACCCACTTATTCCTTTAAAGAAATCAGACATTTCTGCGAAGAGAATGCGGCGAATAATACATGAAGCATATGCTGGGAAAGTTGAAACTGGGAGGAATTCAGAATCCATGCAAAGACTGCACAGCGCTGTCATGTCCCTTGCGTGTAGATCCCTTTGTGAAACTTCCGATGAGTGTCATTGGGCAGATGGTTTTCCCTTTAATCTCCATATCTACAAAATGTTGATAGAAGCTTGCTTTGATGTTGAGGAAGGCACTGTAGTAGATGAGATTGATGAAATTATGGAGCTGTTGAAGAAGACTTGGCCTGTTTTTGGAATCACTCAAATGCTCCACAACATTTACTTTACCTGGGCATTGTTCAACCATTTTGTCATGTTGGGTCAAGCAGATAATGGGTTGCTTTCTGCTATGGAGAATCTATTAGTTGAAGTTGCAGAAGATGCTAAAATAACAAAAGATCCAGATTATTGTGATGTATTGAGCTCCACTTTAAGCTCAATAATGGGATGGGAAGAGAAAAGGCTGCTTGCATACCATGAAACTTTCAATACTAGTAATATTTATTCCATGCAATATATTGTTTCAATAGGAATCTCAGCTGCAAAGATTCTTCTTGAAGATGTATCTTATGAATACCATAGTGGAACAAACAGAGATATTGATGTGGTGCGCAGCAGGATTGAAACATATATAAAATCATCACTCCGCAAAGCACTTGCTCAAGTAAGTTCGAAACAAGATGACTCTTTTTGCTAAGTTCTTTCACTATTTAAGTATGGTTAATTCAAAGTTCATTTTTTTCTTTTCTTTTTAGTGATTGTATGTCCTATTGTCACCAAATGTGCTAGATTCTGTAAAGCATGGCTGAAACCTTAGACACTGAGTACTGCTGATAACTATCTGAAAATTGCTTCTCTCAACTCACATGCGCCTCTTAATCTAAGAGGTTGAACTTTCAACACTTGTACCAGTGCTTATCTTTTGTGTAGTGTTGATTCATGCAGAAAATGGAAGAGGCAGATTCAAATCAGTCATCCATAAACTGTACACCTGTTCTGTCAATTCTTGCAAAGGAAACAACTGAGCTCGCTATTAAGGAGAAAAATGTATACAGTCCAATACTGAAGAAATGGCACCCCTTTGCTGCAGGTGTTGCTGTTGCAACCCTTCATGGTTGCTTTGGAAATGAGCTGAAAAAATTTATAGTTGGGCTTACAGAGCTCACACCAGATACAGCTCAAGTGCTTAAGGCGGCTGACAAGTTAGAAAAGGATCTAGTTCATATTGCTCTTGAAGATTCTATGGACGGTGATGATAGAGGCAAGTCATTGGTAAGACAAATGCCACCTTATGAAACTGGAACTGTAATGGCTAATCTGGTGAAAGCATGGGGAAGAGAACAACTAGACAAGCTTAAGATTTGGGCTGACCAGAACCTACAACAAGAGGTGATCTTGTTTTCTTTTTATTCTGACCTACAATATAAGGTTTGGGCAAAAGAACCCTTCTCTATAAATTGGTCAAACCTAAAATAGTTTGGCTTAGGACAAACTCGAAAGTCCTTGTATTTTGAATTGGAGGGAGTAATATCTGTGCAACATTCTAGGATGCAATGAATTTTTATAATGCGGCATTAATTTTGTAATTGCTATGCAGACTTGGAACCCAAAGGATAATAACAGGGACAGTTTTGCTCCCTCTTCTGTGGAGATGCTGCACAAAATTGAGGAAACTTTGGATGCATTTTTCCGTTTGTCTATACCAATCCACGCTACTCTGTTTGCTGATCTGACAGCTGGACTCGATAAATGTCTACATTATTATGTCTCTAAAGTGAAAACAGGCTGTGGTAAGTATATTGCTAAGACAGTTCTTGAGCAAAATAATCTTGGTGAGTTCATTTTGTATTAATTTACAGGAACTCGGAGTACTCTTTTTCCTCAGCTACCTCATCTGACAAGGTGTGACGTTGGTTCCAAGTTATTCAAGAAAAACGAAAAACCACAGTTTCTTATGAAGCGAGGTTCACAAGTTGGATCCACAACTGGGAATGAAGCCTCGAGCCTTCATGGACTATGTTTACGAATAAATACCATTTACTACATCCAAACTGAGCTAGAAAACCTGCATATGAAGATGAAAGAATGGCTGCAGAATGTTGAGTTGGCTCAGCCTGATATTGCTGATGGTCTGAACATAAACTTTGGGCTATCCCAGGCAGCTTGCCAAGAAGGAATTCGACAGCTGTGTGAGACAACTGCATATATGGTGATGTTCAATGATCTGAGTCACGTTCTCCTGGATACTCTCTATGTTGGGGGCCCTGCATCAAACAGGATACTGCCTTTGTTAAAAGAGCTTGGTCCTATCCTTAGGATTATATCTGCCACAGTGCACAATAAAGTGCAAAATCGTCTCATAACTGCACTGATGAAAGCCTCTTTTGATGGCTTTTTGTTGGTGCTTCTTGCTGGTGGACCAACGCGTGCCTTCAGCTGTCAGGACTATCAGGCAATAGAGGACGATTTCCGAGCCCTAAGAGGCTTATATTTATCGTATTGTGATGGGCTACCTGAGGAATTAGTTGGCAAGGCTTCCTCAGAAGTGAAGAACATTCTGCCACTCCTACGGACAGACACCGGTACCCTCATTGAACGGTTCAAGCAGCTAATTTCTGAATCTTATGAACCTACAGCCAATTCTAGGTTCCCGATGCCTCCTGTACCTGCTCGTTGGAGTCCAGATAACCCCAACACAATATTGCGTGTATTATGCTATCGAAATGATGAGACAGCTACAAAGTTTCTCAAGAAAACATATGATCTGCCAAAGACGCTTTGATTTCTGCAAAAAAATAACTTGCAGACTATTGCGTATTTTTGCAAGCTTTCAAAATATGTGGTAACTTGTAAATTGGATTGTACTGCCTAGTTGTGAAGGATAACACAGCATGAACATGCAAGTAGAGAACTATGAAGTCTGAATGCGGCAGATTTCAACGATGGAAACAGGAGATTTGGCTCTGTGAGTTCTACAGCTTCATTCGATTATTAATGAGCCCTGGCATTTGTGTGCTTGTGACATGCTCAGCTGTGAAGAGGAGCCATACAACAGAATGTAAAGTACCTGAATATATGGAACTGTTTATTTACTTGCCTATTATGATTGCCATTGACTACACAGAGGAAAACATGGCAGATTTGTATACGTGGGATACTTCAGTTGACTGCCGGCTTGTTCAAATAATTGAAAATAAATTGAAAAATTTGTCTGTGATTGAAATGTACATGTATTTAGCTTAGTCCTTCCACAAAGTTAGGCTGCCCTCAACTTTTTTTTTTCTATCCTTTCTTTTTCCTAAAACAAGTAGTGGTAAAGTTTAGAAATTCAAAATATTGGTTGTCAAATAAGTTTAACCAAGAAAGGGGAAAGAGTTGGTGATGGGGTGGCGGTTAGAGCCCATCAAATAAGTTGTCATGTTGGGGAGAGAGGAACTGAGAGTGAGAGAGAGCCGAGTGGGCCGACCTCTATTTTCACCGGCGGTTAGAGCCCATCAAATAAGTTGTCATGTTGGGGAGAGAGGAACTGAGAGTGAGAGAGAGCCGAGTGGGCCGACCTCTATTTTCACCCATGCCGCCGTCCTACGTGGCGGTCAACGCAAGCGTAGCGGGTCAAAACCAGATACACATCGGCGGAAAACGGCCTCAACCGTGGCCAGGTGCTAAAAGTGAACAATTTGAAAGTTGAGGTTGCTTGATCAGACGGTTTTGTGGTTTGGGGTCAAAATTAGACCACGTGATAGTTGAGAGGCCAAAATTAGACTAAATTTAAATAAAATATGATCCACTAAACATCCTTACTGCAGTATAGCCGTGTCAAGCCTTTTGAAGTTTGTATAAGCTCGTGTTATATTTGTTTTCTATATTCAACAAAATCCTAGAGTGGATAGACGGAGGATTTAAAGGAGTCGCATGAGTGGCAAGCGCTCTCCTATCAAATGGTCCTTGTGGAGAATAGAGACCCAGAGCGAAAATTAAGGACCATTTCCATTATGTCGTTTTTAAAATGAAATATAGAAATGGAGACGGGTGAGTTCGATGAACCAGTTAAATGTTTAGCTAAAGAATAGCTCACCTATTAATCGTTTTATTAGTGCTAATTTTGAACCATAATTGTTAGCCACGGATCAAACAGGACCTTAATAATGTTTAACGCAGTAAAATTGGGTGAAAATCAGCATGACTGATTTATACACTGCCACGCTGCCCGATCCGAAACGTTCATTCACAAGAGGTCGTGGCCTCGCGCCAGCCAACCACGCAACCGCCTGCTCCACCCATCTCATCAGATCCTTGGCGGGCCCACAGCTCAGTGACTGCACACACGCACGCGAGTCCTGAACGAACCCCATCTTCCCGGACGGAGACTCGGAGAGAGAGGAAGCCCGACGAGGAGAGGAGGGCAGGCACAGGCAGCAGCAGCATCCATCCACCACGCTCATCACTCGCACCCACCACCGCCGGTTCAACACTCCCTCTCTCTTCTCCAAACCCTAACCCCAGCCAGCGATGCTCTCGACGGCTTCGGCGCCCTCCACCTCGCTCGCCGCCGCCTTGCGCTCCTCCCGCGCGCGCCGCCGGCGCCGCGCCCTCTGGCTGCGCCCCGTCGCCTCCGCCGCCGCGTCCGGGGTGGTGGGCGACGGAGGGGCGGAGCGGTTCGCCACCAGCAGCTCCATCACTGACTACCTCCGCTACCGCCGCCCCGAGCTTGGCGGTGCCGGAGGAGCGGGAGGCGGAGGCGGGGAGCTGCAGACGGCGGTTGTGCGCTTCAAGAAGCGCTTCCCGTGGTCGCTCCTCCACCCTTTCCTCCACGTGAGTCTATTGCCTCTTAGTGCGTGTGTCGCTCGCCTGCATCCGTCGACACGGAAATCCGATGTGCTAGCGTGAAATGCACAAAAAAAAAAAGCTGTTATCCAAATAAGAAATACACAAAATGAATGTTGACCCTCCCGCCGATTAATTGCTCGTGTCACAACATTTCCAACATTAATTGCTTCAACTTGCTGATCGCCTGTGAACTTGTCTGCGGGATGAGTAGTAGTTATAATGTGGAATTTCCTGTGTTATCCTTTAACAATAAATAGGGAGATTAGCGTAAATGCTGTTAGTTGTTACCACTTCAATGCCTCCATTTTGTGGGTTTGCATCAGCAGCACTCTGATGGCCACTTCGGAAGTTTCAGCTTGCTGAAATTTGTTGTCTGAAGACTTAGCTTGGCTTGCCTTATTCACTGTGCTCTGGTGAATTGTGTAGCTGTAAGCCCTGCTTTCCAGGCACATTTAGTGTATTTAAGTTTTTAGTTAATCTATGTCATTAAGTCCTTGGGTAGCCCAAGAGTTGTGCGGGTACCCAGGCAGCTATTCTGTCTAGTTAAAGCTCTAGTGAGCTGTATGTAATCAATGCAGTACTTATCCTATATATATTGCAATGCAGTCGCCTGGGAGAGTTGCCCTGGCTGATTATTTCTCTGTTACCTCCAACAATTGGTATCAGAGACTAGGTTAGACACCTTCTCACCTTCTCATCTTCTCCATGACGTCAACCTCCTCTGAGCGCCGGGCTAGGAAGACCAAGGGAGCCACTGAGGGCGAGCTGGGCGACCCCTCTGGCAGGGCTGCGCGCCTGAAGGCAGCAGAGGAGGCGGCGGCGCTGGCTGTCAAGGCGGCACAGCAGGCTGCAGCAGCCGCGGAGGCGGCGGCCAGGACAGCGCAGGAGCTGCGGGCGGAGATAGCAGCAGAGAAGGGAGATGAGGAGGAGGAAGAAGAAGAGGAGGACCGGAGGAACCGGCGGCCGCGGACTCCGCCGCGGGACAGGCGCCGTTCGCAGTCACCACTGCGTGACCGAAGGCGTCGTGGCGGCGGTCGCTATGAGTCGCCGCAAGGCAGGGTGGTCTACCGCGATTCCGGCAGCGGCACATCATGGCCAATGCTGGACAAGACCAATTATTATGAGTGGAGCCAGACGATGAAGCTCAGGATGCAGGCGCGCGACCTCTGGGAAGCTGTCGAAGGAGGCCCAGTGCAGTTTCGCGACGACAGGCGAGCTCTGGAGGTGATCATCGCTGCTGTGCCCAAGGAGTTGGGGCTCCCGCTCCTCGACAAGGCGACGGCAAAAGAGGCATGGGATGCCATCGCTGTGACTCGTATCGGTGTGGACAGGGTCCGCCGAGCGACGTTGCAGCGACTGCGTCGGGAGTGGGAGAACATTGACGTCAAGCCTGGCGAGCCGGTGGAGGATTTTGCCCTGCGGCTGTCAACTCTGCACCAGCAGCTGGTGCTTCATGGAGACAGGGACATCGATGAGGCGCGTGTCGTGGAAAAGTTTCTGCGCACGGTGCCGACCAAGTACGCGCAGATCGTCATCGCCATTGAGCAGTTCCTCGACTTCGAGGCGCTCACGCTTGAAGAGGTGACAGGAAGGCTCAAGGCGGTGGATGACCGTGAAGCGCAAGCTGTGACAGAGCCGGTGTCCATCAACGGCAAGCTGCTGTACACTGAGGAGCAGTGGCGTGCGCGTTTGAGGAAGGAGAAGAAAGGCGCAGAAGAAGCTGGCGGTTCTGGTTTCAAGAACCAGCGCGGCGGTGGCGGAGGACGCAGCCGCGGAGGTGGACGCGGACGGGGCAGAGGTGCTGGCCGTGGCGGCGGACGTGGAGAAGGCAATGGCGCCGGCCGTGTTGGCCCCAACACGTGCCTCAACTGCCATCAGGAAGGGCATTGGGCGCGTGAATGTCCCCAGCCGCGCCGTGATGGAACAGAGCGCGGCGGCGGGGGAGGAAATCGTGGTGGACGCGGCGGCGGAAACCGTGGAGGAGGCCGTGGCGGCGGTAACCAAGCTGGGCAGCAAGGAGGACATGAAGGGCGTGCCCAGTTTGCTGAGTGTGAGGAAGATGCAGCTCTGTTTCTGTCTCACGGCTTCATTGAGATGGAACAGAGCACGCCGGAGCTCAACTATACAGCGCAGCGCGTTGAGTTCTTTGAGCCACGTGCGTGTGCTTATCTGGGAGCAGATGATGAAGAGATGGCTGGCGGCTGGTACCTTGATTCAGGCGCAACACACCACATGACTGGGCGGCGTGACCTGTTTTCAGACCTGAACACGGACGTTCGAGGCACGGTTCGGTTCGGGGACGCGTCCAAGGTGGAAATCAAGGGCGTTGGCTCAATTGTTTTTGAAGCAAAGACTGGTGAGCATCGTGTTCTTCATGGAGTTTATTTCATTCCGGCGTTGAAGAACTCGATCATGAGCCTCGGTCAACTTGATGAGAATGGCTCAAAGGTGGTGATTGATGATGGAGTACTGCGGATTTGGGAACGCAGCAGCGGTCGCCTACTGGCCAAGGTGAGGCGTGGCGCGAACCGGCTGTATGTACTGCATATGAAGACAGCACAGCCAGTGTGTCTTGCTGCGCGCAGGGATGAGGAGGCGTGGCAATGGCATGAGCGTTTTGGGCATCTGAATTTTGAGGCCCTGCGGAGGCTTGGCAAGGAGGAAATGGCAAGAGGGATGCCAAAGATCGATCATGTTGAGCAAGTGTGTGACACTTGTGTCACCACCAAACAGAGGAGGCGATCATTTCCTGCTGCAGCAACATATCGTGCTCAGGATCACCTTGAATTGGTGCATGGTGATCTCTGTGGGCCAGTTACACCAGCAACTTCGGCAGGTAATCGCTATATTCTGCTGCTTGTAGATGATGCCACACGATTCATGTGGGCAGTGCTGCTGTCATCTAAGGATGCTGCAGCAGATGCTATCAAGAAGGTGAAGGCTGCTGCAGAGGTGGAGAGTGGGCGTAAACTGAAAGTTCTGCGCACAGATAATGGAGGAGAGTTTACTGTTGCAGAATTTGCTGCTTATTGGGCCAATGAAGGAGTCAAAAGGCATTACAGTGCTCCTCATTCACCACAGCAGAATGGCGTGGTGGAGCGTAGAAATCAAACCGTGGTGGCCATGGCACGTGCCTTACTCAAGCAGCGCCAGATGCCAGCCAAGTTTTGGGGGGAGGCAGTGATGACTGCTGTGCATATTCTGAATCGGTCACCAACCAAGGCTCTAGGTGATGTCACTCCCTATGAAGCATGGCATGGCCGAGCACCCACTGTTGGCCATCTGAAGGTGTTTGGTTGTGTGGCATATACTCGCCGTTTGTCTCAGCTCAGGAAACTTGATGATCGTGGTGAAGCTGGAGTATTTATTGGCTATGCTGAAGGAGCCAAAGCCTATCGAGTTTTTGATCCAGCATCTCAGCGTGTACGTGTCAGCCGAGATGTGGTTTTTGATGAAGGAAGAGGTTGGGATTGGACATCACCAGCAGTAGGTACGTCTGGGGCAGCTGGTAGTGATTTTGTGGTGGAATTTCCTTGGGAGGAAGAAGTCCCTGGAGCTGGAGGTTCAGTGCAGTCACACTCATCTCCTCAGCCCCATTCTGCCTCACCTGAAGCTTTCCCAGCAGCAGAATCGGTGCTTGATGCAGGAGAAGAGGTGTCTGAGACATCCAGAACGCCTTCACCACCACCAGCTCCAGCCAGCCCACAAGTGGAGCACGTGACTCCCTTGGAAGATGATGAGGAACGGCTGGACACTTATCACAACGACGAGCAGCTGCGCTATCGTACCATAGATGGCATATTGGGCGGGGAACAGGAAGTTCCGCCGCCGGCGCAGCGCTTGTTCGCAGAGCTCCACCTCACCCACTCTGGGGAACCCATTTCTTATGCAGAGGCAAAAGATGATCCTGCATGGCAGGCAGCAATGAAAGAGGAGCTGCGCGCTGTTGAGCGCAATGGCACCTGGGAGCTTGTGTCTCCCCGAGCTGACCATCGGCCAATTTCTCTAAAATGGGTCTACAAGCTGAAGAAAGATGAGAAAGGAGATGTGATCAAGCACAAGGCTCGGCTTGTTGCTCGTGGGTTTGTGCAGCAAGAGGGTGTTGATTATGAGGATGTGTTCGCTCCTGTTGCGCGCATAGAATCAGTGAGACTGCTGCTTGCTCTAGCTACCCAGGAAGGATGGACTGTTCATCATATGGATGTCAAGTCAGCTTTTCTAAATGGAGAGCTCAAGGAAGAAGTATATGTCCAGCAGCCACCTGGGTTTGCTATTCCTGGGGAAGAAAGCAAGGTATATCGCCTGCACAAAGCTTTGTATGGGCTGAAGCAGGCACCCAGGGCGTGGAACGCTAAGTTGGACTCTACTCTGAAGGAAATGGGGTTCAAACAGAGCAAACATGAAGCAGCAATTTATAGGAAAGGTTCAGAGGGCTCAGTGTTGCTGGTTGGGGTCTATGTTGATGATCTGATCATCACTGGAGCAGTCAAAGATGAAGTAAAGGCTTTCAAGGAAAGGATGAAATCCACCTTTGAGATGAGTGACTTGGGTTTGCTCAGTTTCTACCTTGGCATTGAAGTGCAGCAAGGCAAGAATGGGACCACCATGAGGCAGACTCACTATGCCAAGAAAATCCTAGAACTGGGAGGCATGTCTGATTGCAATCCAGCAGCTACACCAATGGAAGAGCGCCTGAAGCTCAGCAAGCATAGCACTGCCAAGGAGGTGGATCCAACTCAGTATAGGAGGCTGGTTGGAAGCTTGAGATACCTGGTTCATACCAGGCCTGATTTGGCTTTCTCAGTGGGCTATGTGAGCAGATTCTTGGAGAAACCGACCACTGAGCACCAGCAAGCAGTCAAGAGGGTGCTGAGGTACTTGGCTGGAACATTGGACTATGGTCTGCAGTTCAAAAGAGCCCCAAATTCTGCTAGGTTTGTGGGCTACTGTGATTCAGACCTAGCCGGTGATATTGACTCTAGCAAAAGCACAACAGGTTGTCTGTTCTTCTTTGGCAACAGCTTGGTCAGCTGGCAATCTATCAAGCAGAGGGTGGTGGCTTTGTCTAGTTGTGAGGCTGAATATGTGGCTATGACTTCAGCAGCAACACAAGCCCTGTGGCTGTCAAGATTGTTGGCTGATTTGTTGGGAAGAAAGGTGGAGACTGTGGAACTGAGGGTTGACAACAAGTCTGCAATTGCACTTGCTAAGAACCCTGTCTTCCATGACAGGAGCAAACATATCAGAGTTAAGCAACATTTTATCAGGGATTGTATTGAAGAAGGCAGCATCAGGACTGAGTACATCCCTACAGCTGATCAATTGGCAGACATTCTCACTAAGGCTTTGGGCAAGGCCAAGCTTGAAGATATGAGAAGCAGAATTGGCATCAAGCAGATCAAGAAGGGTTGAAGCAGGTCTTAGGGGGAGAACTGTAGCTGTAAGCCCTGCTTCCCAGGCACATTTAGTGTATTTAAGTTTTTAGTTAATCTATGTCATTAAGTCCTTGGGTAGCCCAAGAGTTGTGCGGGTACCCAGGCAGCTATTCTGTCTAGTTAAAGCTCTAGTGAGCTGTATGTAATCAATGCAGTACTTATCCTATATATATTGCAATGCAGTCGCCTGGGAGAGTTGCCCTGGCTGATTATTTCTCTGTTACCTCCAACAAATTGCTGTGATATGGAATGAATGTGTGCATCATCTGTGTAGCATTTCCATAAGTTTGTCGATTGCCACTTAGCTGATAGAAGAATCCAATAGGTGCAAAACAGTGTTGAGTTGAGTCAATGTCCTAGAACTGCCAACTTTTTTGATGAAATTTCTCTAGTTTCTAATCAATTGTCAACTCCTGTTATGCTGCAGGTTGATTTGGTTTCTACAGTCCACATTGCCGACAAAGAGTGTGTGCCTTTTGCCCTGTTTCATGTTCAAGTATTATTTTCTCAAATTAAGTTTTGCTGACATGTTGATGTACATTCCTTGTGCATTATCATCGTTCACTTATTCAAACATCCCGCCATTCATCAGTGTTTATAGCTACTATTACTATAGTGAATTGGCTGAGATCTGCGATTTTTCTTCAGATACTTTGATAGACTGCAGCAAGAGCTTGAAGATTATGATTGTGTCCTGTATGAAATGGTTACAAGTCGGGAGAATTTGAACAATCCGAAAGGTCCAATGGCTGCTAAGAAGATGAAATCTTCACGTAGAGGATTTAGTATTCTTGGTTTCATACAGAAGCAAATGGCTCGGATCCTTTCACTGGATTATCAGTTAGACTGTCTTGATTATGGCAATGAGAAATGGCAGCATGCTGACCTTGACTATGAAACATTCAAGCAGCTTCAGGTAATTATTTTATTTAGTCACGTCATTAGTCTTTTGCTTTTTGAAATGTTTGGTCACCACATTAGTTACAAAACTAGTGTCACATGGTAACAGTTGTTTTGCTTGTCATACTAGGTACTCAGTATGAACCAGTTAGCATTCATGTTCCCTGATTGTATTACCCTGGCCATTTTTATTAGAGTATATTTTAATTGCAGTGCCTTTTTTTCATCCAGAGTGAAAGAGGTGAAAGTATTCTCACGTTTGCGGTAGACATGACACTGAAATCAACCAAAGCATTGCTGCAGCCAAGTAACATGCCAGATGGTCTTGACTTTTGGAGATCGAAGTTACTATGGGCCTCACGTGTGCTACCAATGCCGCTTGTTGGGCTACTCGTCATCACTGGGCTGTGTCTGCCAGTGGAAAACCAAGATGGATTTCCTGAGCTGGAGGCATTGTCTAGGCTAGATTTTGGAGCTGCACTGAAGATTTTCTTGGCAAAGCAACTGACATCTGAGTGAGTAATCTGAAACCAATCAGGCAAATAAGTTTTTAAGTAAAGTATTCGCTGATTTTCTTTTCCTTTTTTGTTTTATTAAAGATTCACAGCTGTGCCTACACCCGTTGAGGAGAAATCAGTTATCATTGGGGAGAGGAACAGAGTTGCTACTGAGAAGATTAAGGAAGCAATAAACCATGGGTACAAGAGAATAGCAGTCCTGTATGGTGGCGGACACATGCCAGACCTGGGAAGACGTCTTCGAGAAGAGCTCAATATGGTCCCAGCCGACGTGCAGTGGGTCACCGCATGGTCAATAAGAAGCCGGGAGATAGACAGCAAATCCCTTCCGTTCTTGAAGACATTGGCTGAGGCTTTGGGCTGGCCTTTGAATAGATACGAGACGCTTGCTCTGCTCATCTTCTCTTCAGTTCTCGCGGTGGATCTTTGGTTCTGGGAACTCTTCTTTGGTACTGCAGTGAGTTGGGCATCTCTAGCGGTTCCTGGATTGACCAGCTTAGCGGTTCATTTTGACCAGCAACCATGAAGGGAGGCAGACAGAAACCTAGTGGCACACTACTATACAAATGGCAGTATAAAGAAAATAGAATAATCCACTTCAGTTTTGATTTGTCCAGCTATTGCTGGAGTACTGCAGCAAATCATTGTAGATAAAACACTTCATTCCCATCAAATTGAAACGAGATTGGTGGTAAAGCTGATGTACTTGTCTAGTCTTCTGATTGGGTTTTGCTGAATGATGTTTTGACTCGGCAGATATATAGTTTACTACTAGAAACTTGCCATTATATTTATTTATTTCTTCTTATCATGTCATACAGGATGATCAAGGGTAGGGGTAGTTATAAGTAGCCTTGATGTTACAAGACAATATCATGCTTGGGACTTTGCCAGACCCTGTCCTTACATATTCTGTTGTAGTTAGATTATATCACTTAGGGCTGAGGCTATGTCGTCCAGTCTCCTTGAGCTGGTTCTGCCCCAGGGCAGCAGCAGAGGCACCCACAAATGCTGCGTTGATGTACGTTGCTGGCTCGGAGTGCGTGGAGTCCTCCCTGTTGTCACTGAACTGGTCGTTCCTGTCAGGTCCGCCGACGATGGCGCCGACATGGGTGTTGGGGTTGGAGTTGCTGGTCGGGAACCATGACGAGAAGCCCTCGTTGCAGGTGACCTTCCTGGGGAGAGCCTTGATCGACGGGATGGAGGAGCCGCGGTGGTGAATCCGCCTTGGGAACTTGGAGCTGAAGCCGACCATGTAGGACATGCCCTTCGGATTGTCTCCCAGGATGTAATCCACCTGAAAACCGATATTGTAATCCGGCAAAAACCAAGAAACGAGTGGGAAGAAGTAGTAGTATGTGTGTTCTGTTGTTTACCTGTGACGTTGCAAATGAACTGATCTGATCAGGAGAGAAACTTGCTGCGCTGCACTGGACTACTTGGTCACCTACAGAACTCAGGGTCTTTGAGTAGATTGACAGCAGCAGGGCTGCGGTGGTTGTGTACTGCAGGTTGACAGAATCGCGGGTAAAGAGAAGCCCTCCTGCAGTGTGAGAGTGAGAGAGGCAGATGAGAAAAATCTTGTCAAGCAAACCATACTTGTCTAGTGATCATCTGCCCAGGTCATTTGAAGGTGAAGTTGATTCATAATCATACACATACCAGGGGTGGTGCGTATCTGCGTGTTGCCGCTGTTGGGCATGACAGCGCAGACGAAAGAGTCCAGGCCCCTCTTGTAGCCTTCCAGATCTGTCCTCCCAGCCAAGTACTCCTGAAGGAGACAGGAAGATGATCAGTTGGTGATGCATGCACATGAACGTCTTCCAGAGGTTCATCAAGTTAGTGACTGATGAATAATGATCAGTTGGGACTTTGGGATGTGCAAGATGATCAAGTTAGTCACCTGTGTTGCAAGCAGCTGAGCTCCGGGATACTTGTTGTCCCAGCTGAACTCGGTGGCGCTGCCGCCCTGGTTGTTCTGCAGGAAGTCGAGGTACTTGCTGTCTTTGGTTGCCCGGTAGAGCCATGCCGACGCCCACTGGAGCTCGTCCTGGGGTACAAGCAGAGGGGTAAACGAAAACCGCATGAGGGCTAAAAGATGCATGAATTGTGATTCATTCGACGGTTAATATATAATCCACCTGATAGCCAGAGTAGGAGCAGTAGAATGGGCAGGACAACTGGTAGGATCCCCTGTAGTCATTGGCGAAGTCGAAGAGCTGATATATATCAGATATATGTTGGTCACCATGGAGTAAAAAACAGTTACTGCTATTCAGAAAACAGCGCATGCATGCATATTTAATTCAAAGAAATTGGGTGTGAATTAATCTTTGTCAGATGGACTAGAGTTTGAAATATCGGTATGAAAGTTCTAGATTTCCAGAACAAAAGAAAAAAAAAGGTGTTCAGTATCATGCCCAAGATTCACCAAAAAGAAATTACAGGATTATTGCAGGGTAACTGGCATTACTGGATAGTTAAAATGCCCAAGATTCACCAAAAATGTTCAGTGTCATGCCCAAGATTCACCAAAAATGTTCGCCGAGGTCGAGATTTTACTGTGAGGACTGGTGACAGGGTCTTTGCACGCACGCAAGATGCTGCTCGCTCGTGGAAAGCTTTGTTAACTTTAGTGGTGATGTATTATCAAAATCAGACGAAACAACAAATCATGCAACGGAAATCCAGATGCTCCGATACTCCGACGGCCGGATAGGGTGCGTGCGTTGCGTCGTGCGTGTGCATGCATGGATCGAGGAAAAAAACAGTAAGATGAGGCGTAAACGTGAGGACGCACTGATCTGGACGCGGCCAGGAGCTGCGTGGCCAAGGTCTTGTCCCGGTCGTCCCTGAACACCAGGTACGCGGCGGCGAGCGCCGCCGCGGCCTCGCCGGCGGCCTCGGACCCGGGCGAGCTCTGGGTGATCTTGTACAGCGTCCTCGCCGTGTCCATGTCCTCTGGCCGCTCCCAGCACTGGTGGTCGACGTTGCCGTCGCCAACCTAGAAAAGATCAACAACATCATCAGCTGATGGTTGATAATAGATATACATATACTACTATGTAAACCTGAGTGTAGAGGGTGGTCGGGGAGGTGTGTGCACGGAGGAGGAAGTCGGCGCCCCACTGGATGGCGGACCGGAGGTAGCGGAGCTGGCCCGCCGCCGCCACCTCGTCGCGGTACTCGACGGCGCTCCAGCTCAGGAGGGTGACGCTGAACGCCATCGGGAAACCGAACTTCACGTTGTCTCCGGCGTCGTAGTACCCGCCCGTCAAGTTCACCTATATATACATGTATATGGAGCAGCAACGACGACGACGAACTTAGCTTCAATTCAATTCTTTTGGGAAATGCAAATTCAGAAATGGCGACCGATCGATGCTAAAAGAAAGAGCAAATAACAGTGCACGTTTTCGGGTTGGCCGTCGGTGAGCGCCGAGTCCCCGCGCCACTTGACTCTCTGGTTCGCTGGCAGCCGCCCCGACCGCTGCCCCTCGAAGAACAGGATGGCCTTTGCCAGAGCGCCATGGTAGTTGGGCGACCTCAGACGACAGCCATCCCTACTGCTGGCCGCACTGCCGCCGTCAGCTCCAAGCCCTACTGCACCGATGCACATCAGTGCCACGATGAACACCCACACCTTCACCGCCATGCTAGCTCGATATATCCTTCCTACCGCAAACTGTACGTGTTGTGTGTGTTCTCCCTCTGAATTCTTCGAACTCGATCGAGATGCGAATTGCCATGGCTAGGCACCGTACTTATAGTGTGAAGAAGAAGAGAGAGCAAGCTAGCTGATCGATGAACAGCTGACCCTCACACACAGTTATTACTTATTAGGCCCATACAGCACACTTGCACCGATCTACCTACGCAAGTTAGGCCAAGCAATGGATCGTTTTGATTTTCATTCACGCTACAAATTTTGTATATTCAGGTTTAGCTGCTTGTAAATGTAAGAAGAAATTAAAAAGAAAAAAAAAAGATGGTTGCTGCCAGATTATTAATTACTACGCACGTCACTGCTCACTCCCCGGCCCATCACTCCGGCCCTGGCGTTGTTGGGCAAGCTTGATCTCACTTCATCCCCATGCATGTGAAGCAAGCCAAGCATCTTTTGCTTGCTCATGCAAAATTTGCTTGACACTATCCTTTCCTTTATTGCGGAACATGGATATCATTGGCTCGGGGTAGCAAGAGATGAACTTGCGGTTTTCGGGAGGGCCATCCAATGGCGTATTGGGTGCGGCCTGTGTCGTCGTCTGTAATGATTGGCGATAACAAACTGTAACAGTATTGGCTTATATATACTATATTGGTGAGCAAGAATTTAAAATTTTACACGAAACTACTACTAGTTTATTATAACAAATTAAAAACCACATCCATTTTCCTATTAAAAATGAAGATAACACTACTAGCTACAGAAATGATTTTAAGCACCGAGAGCTTTTCTTTTATAGAGACTGACGGATCAACCTCAAACGCCTTGTAGAGACGGATTTTGCTTTTAGCCACCTCTATTTTTAGAGGAAGCTCTATTTCCGGCCGCATGTAAGAAATGATTTTTAGAGACGGCTCGAACGCTTTTAAAACTAGGAATTGTACAGTAAAATCCAAAATTTTCAAACCACTGTGGAGGGAGAAATGACCAAAACCAAAGTTGTAAATCTCAAAAAGTTATACAACTTTATAGTTGACAGCTTTTTATTTGAATATATTTATGGTCTCAAATACTCATTTCAAAATCAGATGAAAATAAAATAAGGAGAAAGAATATCTCAGATGGATACAAGTGGTTGATGGATGGAGTGATTCGAGGAGATACACCATGAAGCCTGAGGTGGTAGAAAATCTCGTGACTTGTGACGGTGTGCGTGTGTGGCTGCCTTGTGGGGTCTCCAAGAATTAAAAAAATCACTACTTTTTTGCTAGGTCTGTGATCTCTTGACAACGATTTATCTGTGACTTGTGACGGCGCGCGTGTGGGGGTCTCCCCTGAATTAAAAAATTCCTAATTTTAGGTCCAGATTTATGATTTCTAGATAACAATTTGTAGAAACGGCTGTATTTATAACCGTCTCTAAAAACGATTTCTAAAGACAGCTCTTGTTCCCAGCCGCCTCTAAAAATCTAATTTGTAGAGGCGACTTGATTTGCTGAGACAGAAAAATAGAGGGGCCGTCTCTATAGAGAGCTTTGGGTAGTAATGCAAACAAGCGGATCGAAGATGAACAAAATGTAGATGAGCACAGTTAAAACTACTTTCAGAGTCTTGAGGGGCGACGATGATAAATATTTCATTTACCGAGCATTACTGTTTGAGAATCTTTTTCCTGGCCTTTTGTGACTTCATATAAAAGGTCGTCAAATTAAAAATATTCTAATGCTATAGTATGCACCGCCACCGGTGCATGACATTTGAAGCTTTTCCATTCACGTTTACGTTATATTGTTATTAAATAATTCTTTTGAGGGAAAAAGTTATTAAATAATTTTAGTAAATATAGATGATAGATCAATATGTTATGCAACAGCGAGCGCGTACGTATTGTTCGGCCGGGAGCCCAACCCACCAGTCGTACCAATCACGGAGAATGGACGTATGGTCGCAGCCCCCGCGGGCAGCCGGCCACGACGTTGGTGAGGAGCGCGAGCGAGCCGCTTCTGCAACTGGAGTGGAGCCTGTCTACATGCAGTTGATGCTCGTAGGCGTGGACAGCTTGGCAGGAACGCACTAGCGAGAGGACAAATAGGAGAAACATGTATCGATTTCAAATCTCCGGCCAATTCATTAAGTCACATAATATTGAGGCAAAAATGTTTAAATGGATTAGAAAATTTCTCGTGAAATTACCTAGTTAGCCTATTTTTTTTTTAATAAAAAACAAAAATATCAACAAAAGATTGTTCTTGTACTGTCCCTTCATATTTAGTACTCCTCCCTCGGGATCTCCTATTTTTACTTTTTTGTTATAGCATTCCATCTTTCTAATGAACGTTTCATGTTTTCCAACCACTGTAAAACATAAAAAAAAATGCTAATGCTCTGGTAAGGGCGTCTGGACGGATGGACACGGTTTACCCACTCGCTACTGCACGTCCGCTCGCTCCCGTCCGCTCACCTTACGAAAAAATAATCTCTCTACCATGCTTCACCTGCACTGCGCCACTCGATTGCACCGCACATCCGCCCGCCGCGGCCACCTCGACCGCGCTGCCCGCTCGTTGCGGCCGCCTCCACCGAGCCGGTGAGCCTCCACGATAGATGCTTCAGCAAGCAAGCTAGGGGAGGAGCTTCGTGTGACGTTGGCCCGCCGGCGAGTTGCCCGCGCCGCTACTGCACCGGCGAGCTCCATGCACGCCGACCTCCGCGCCAGCGTCAAGGTCCACAACAAAGAGCTCAATTGGTCCAAGCAGCAAGGTGACATTGCGCTGCAAGCGTATGTTTCAAATATTTCCATAGGTAAGTTGCAAGTGTTTCATATGGATGTTGCAAAAGTAGATCGGGATATTGCAATAGCTATACATGATTGTTGTAAATGTATGTTCCAAATGTTTCATCTGTTTTTAGACGTATGTTTACAAGTGTTTTATCTAAATGTTGCATATATTTTACACATATGTTGCAAGTGTTTTATTTGGATGTTGCATAGGTTTTGCAATGGCTTTTCATGTGTATTTGTGTTTTTTGCTAGTGTTTCAGATGCATGTTTCAAGTGTTTCATCTGACGTATGCTGCAATTATTTCATTTGGATGTTTCAAAAGTAGATCGAGTGTTGCACAAGCATGTTATAATGGCGCCGGTGGTTGGCCACCACCTTCCCCTTGTCTACGAACTCCCTGACCAGTGCCACGGCCCTATCGTGGGTCACTAGCTGCTCCAACGCCCGGCCTCTCAGAACGATGCAGTCGAAGGGGATGGCGGCGTGGCCTCCCGAGATGACGTAGTTGTAACACCCTCGGTGTTACACCGTAAATCATCTACTAAAACATGTCATGAGCATCATACTTAAGTGATATTGCATGTGACGTGATGGATAGGTAAAGCATTGTAACTTAAATGAGTCATAAAAATGTAAAACGAAAAGTTAATTCACGATTTATAAAGTTAGCAAGTAGAGATGTTAACTAATTTTTATTGAACAAAAATACTATAAAACATATATGTAACACCTTAATAAAGTTTGACATGTGAGATTTGTATATGACAATGAAATACTTGGTGTTGAGAGATAATGCTGTTAAGTACTATATTCAATAGCTTAAAAGTGCAACTAGAAATAGAAATCCATTTAACACTTAGAAAATTTCATGAACTTTTGGAAGGTTAGGCATTGTGATGTTTAGCATTTTTTGTAGAAAAATTGGGTTAAGGAGTAGGGTAGTATTAAGGTTTGTTTTAGTAGCCTAATATACCCTCTAAGGTATAGCAAAAGTGGTTTGGGGATTGGATCAACAGTTTAGACGTTTTGAACGCTTTAAAATCCATGCATAACATGAACTCGGGTCGTCTTCTCATGTTGGGCGCGATCACCAGGCTGTCCAGCCCCGATGTCGCGGCGTCGGTGCACTAGGCGCGTGCGCACGCATGCACATGGCCATGCTGGCTGGTTGTTGCTGCCGCAGCCTGGCCGCGGTGGGCACGCCGCTAGCCACCAACCGCGAGTTGCTGCGCCCGCCGCTCACCTGCGCCTGGCCATCCTACCGCCGTGTCGCGCAGTTGCCGCTGTCGTCGCGTCGCCGCTGCTGTGTGCACCGCCCTCTGAAAGGTCCTAATATGGCTAGAGGGGTGGTGAATAGCCTATTTAAAAATCTACAAATCAACTAGAGCAATTTGATTAGTATGACAAATAGCGAAATGCAAACTTGCTCTAGCTCTATAAGGGTTGCAAGCCACCTATCCAACAATTCTAGTTGCAATGATTACTAGGCACACAACTTGTAAAGTTACTACTCACTAAGAGCTCTCAATCTTGCTACTCTAAAGAGCTCCACTAGATGAACTTAAAATAACAAAGCAAGCTCTCAATTCTAATTACACTAAAGAGCTTGCCACAACTAGTTTGCAAGAATATAAATGAGTGAGTAGGGTGATTATACCTCCGTGTAGAGGAGTGAACCAATCACAAGATGAATACTAAATCAATCATCGGCAGAATACCAAAGGGCAAGAGACAACCAATTTTTCTCCCGAGGTTCACGTGCTTGCCGGCACGCTAGTCCCCGTTGTGTCGACCAACACTTGGTGGTTCGGCGGCTAAGAGGTGTTGCACGAACCTCGTCCACACAATTGGACACCGCAAGAACCTACCCATAAGTGAGATAACTCAATGACACAAGCAATCCACTAGAGTTACCTTCTGGCTCTTCACCGAGGAAGGCACAAGACCCCTCACAATCACCATGATCGGAGCCGGAGACAATCACCAACCTCCGATCAACGATCCTCGCTGCTCCAAGCCATCTAGGTGGCGGCAACCACCAAGAGTAACAAGTGAATCCCACAGCGAAACACGAATGCCAAGTGCCACTAGATGCAACCACTCAAGCAATGTACTTGGATTCTCTCCCAATCTCACAATGATGATGAAACAATGATGGAGATGAGTGGGAGGGCTTTGGCTAAGCTCACAAGGTTGCTATGTCAATATAAATGGCCAAGAGAGTGAGCTTGAGCCGGCCATGGGGCTTAAATAGAAGCCCCACGAAATAGAGCCGTTGGGCTACTCACTGCACTGAACACGGGCCGATCGGTCGCTCTAGTCAGATTGACCGGATGCTGGACCCCAACGTCCGGTCGCGCGATACACGCCACGTGTCTCCTCTCTTCAAATACTGAGCGCCCGATCCCAATGGTTAAGTGATGACCGGACGCGCTACTACGAGGTGACCGGACGCTGGACCTCAGTGTCTGGTCGTTTCTAGTAAGGTTCCATTCGCACAAAATCACGACCAGACGCGTTCGGTCATGCTCGACCGGACTCACCCAGCGTTTGGTCACTCAACGTTTCCTCTGTGCGCCTCACGTCAGCGTACGTCAGCACTGACCAGACGTACCCAGCATCCGGTCACTCTTCACGCCAGCGTCCGGTCACAAGACTGAGATGCGTGCTCACTGCTGCTACTGACCGGACGCAGGACCCCAGTGTTCGGTCACTGTGCCACCAGCGTTCGGTCACTCTATGAACCCCTATCTTTTCTATATAGGGCGCCGGTGGCACCGTCAGATTGTCCACACTCTACGGGCGGACACTCCACCGGTGAAGTTTCTAACCCTTGCTCAAATGTGCCAACTACCAAGTGTATCACCTTGTGCACATGTGTTAGCATATTTTCACAAACATTTTCAAAGGTGTTAGCACTCCACTAGATCCTAAATGCATATGCAATGAGTTAGAGCATCTAGTGGCACTTTGATAACCATATTTCAATACGAGTTTCACCCCTCTTAATAGTATGGCTATCTAACCTAAATGTGTTCACACTCGCTAAGTGTCTTGATCACCGAAACAAAATGGCTCCTACTATTTATACCTTTGCCTTGAGCCTTTTGTTTTTCTCTTTCTTCTTTTCAAGTTCAAGCATTTGATCATCACCATGCCATCACCATTGTCATGATCTTCGCCATTGCTTCATCACTTGGAGTAGTGCTACCTATCTCATAATCACTTTGATAAACTAGGTTAGCACTTAGGGTTTTATCAATTAACCAAAACCAAACTAGAGCTTTCAATCTCCCCCTTTTTGGTAATTGATGACAACCCTTACACAAATATATGAATTAAGATTTAATTGAATCCATGTTGCTTGCCCAAGCATATTTATCATGTGTAAAAGAATATGGACAAGTTTCATGAACTCCAAATGGTAGCAATTGCTCCCCCTACATATGTGCTAAGAGTTTGGATTGTAGCTTGCACATATGCTTAGATAGGAAATATAGGAGACAATTTCTATCATATGATTTTAAGGTATAAGAGATGGACCTTTGAAACGTGATACCAATCGGAGTGCACCAATATACCATCCTTAGCACCATTAGTAACTATACATACACAAAAACTAGAATACCCTATAAGATCAACATTACAAGCAAGGGTCTAGTTTCCACAAAATAAACATAAGTCTAGTTATTTTAGCCTATGCATGCTAGTTTTTCATTTCACCATTCAAGCATATAACTAGCATACACCACACAAGCATGGATTTTGAAATTTAGAACTTGTGCCATGCAAGCAAATATATGAAATGCACATTTAAATGCAACATACAAGTTTATGAGCTTGCTCCCCCTACTTGTGTGCCTTTTTTTATTTTTCCACTTACAATGTCATTTCATTTGCAATGTCATTTCATTTATTTGCTTCTCCTATCTTACTATCTTTGTGATTTTCTCTCCCCCTTTGTCAATAATTAGCACAAAAAGGTGAGCTCAAATTATAGATAGGTTGGGGTGAAACCATGTGAAATGAGGATCATTTTCCCAAGCTACCACTAGATCATTTCAAACATAAAAGCAATAGTTGTACCATACAAGCATCAAATTCATTTGATTTTAATGAATGAGACTAGGACATGATAAGAATGACTAGATGCACTAAACAAGTCCTTAGCAATGGATGGATGACATGTCAATAAACTTTACCTTGCTTTGCTCGAAGGAGAGGCATGTCATATAAGTGGGGAGTGCATCAACACATATTGGAGAAGTCAAGTATGTTCAATTCATTCCTTAGCTTGCAAAACCTATTTTCATCAAGTGGCTTGGTGAAGATATCGGCAAGTTGATCTTCGGTGCCCACACTCTCAATGCAAATGTCCCCTTTTTGTTGGTGATCTCTTATGAAATGATGGTGGACATCAATATGCTTTGTTCTTGAATGTTGAACCGGGTTGTTGGTGAGCTTTACGACACTCTCATTGTCACATAGCAATGGCACTTGCTTGAATTTAATTCCAAAGTCACTCAAAGTAGCCTTCATCCAAAGTAATTGAGCACAACAACTACCAGCCGAAATGTACTCCGCTTCGGCGGTTGAAAGTGCTACACTATTTTGCTTCTTTGATGACCAAGACACAAGTGATCTTCCCAATAGTTGACATGTGCCCGATGTGCTCTTTCTCTCAACTTTGCATCCCGCATAATCAGAGTCCGAATATCCAATTAACTCAAATCTTGCTCCTTTGGGATACCACAATCCAACATTTTGTGTATGCTTCAAGTACCTTAATACTCTCTTTGTTTCTTTCAAATGACTCTCTCTTGGTGAGGCTTGAAATTTAGCACACATGCATACACTAAACATCACATCCGGTCTTGATGCGATCACATAGAGTAGGCTTCCAATCATAGACCGATACATCTTTTGATCCACCATATTGCCACTGGCATCACTATCCAAGCTTCCACTTGTCCCCATTGGTGTACTAATAGCTTTAGCATCATCCATTCCAAACTTCTTGAGCATGTCCTTGATATACTTGCCTTGACTCACAAATGTGCCATTCTTTATTTGCTTGATTTGAAGACCAAGGAAGTAACTAAGCTCTCCAATCATAGACATCTCAAACTCACTTGCCATCATCTTGCCAAACTCCTCACAAAAATATTGATTTGTTGACCCAAATATGATATCATCAACATAGATTTGCATTACAAACAAGTCATTTCCAAGCTTCTTGGTGAAGAGAGTGGTGTCAACCTTTCCCATCTTAAATCCCTTAGAGAGTAGGAAATCCCTCAATCTCTCATACCATGCTCTAGGTGCTTGTTTTAATCCATACAAAGCTTTTTTCAACTTGTAAACATGGTTGGGTTTCTTTTCATCTTCAAAACCAGGAGGTTGCTCAACATACACAAGCTCATTGATATACCCATTGAGAAATGCACTCTTCACATCCATTTGGTACAACTTGATGTTGTGGGCACAAGCATAGGCTAACAAGATCCTAATTGCTTCCAATCTTACAACTGGGGCATATGTTTCTCCAAAGTCAAGACCTTTAACTTGAGTGTAACCTTGAGCCACTAATCTTGCTTTGTTCCTTATTACTATCCCATCTTGATCTTGCTTGTTCCAAAAGACCCACTTGGTTTCAATCACATTATGATCCTTAGGCCTTTCAACTAACTCCCATACTTGGTTTCTTGTAAAGTTGTTTAGCTCTTTATGCATAGCATTGACCAAATCAACATCCTTCAAAGCTTCATCTATCTTCTTAGGTTCAATGGATGACACAAATGAGAAATGCTCATAAAATGAAGCCAATCTTGATCTAGTTTGCACACCTCTTGAAATATCACCAATGATAGTGTCCAAGGGATGATCTCTTGCAACATTGGTTGATTGAAGCACTTACACTTGATTACTTGTATTTGATAGATCACTTAGTTGAGATGATGAACTAGCCACTTGTTGTTGATCTTGCACTTTGTCATCACTAGTTCTTGCTTGAACTTGATCATGAGAACCACTAGCTTGCAAATTTGAGTTAGAGAGTACTTGATTCTTGTCATCTTCAACATCAATCATCTCTCTAGGCCTTATATCACCAATGTCCATGTTCTTCATTGCATTGACCAATTGAGTGCCTCTTACATCATCTAGATTCTCATCTTCCTCTTGGGAACCATTTGTTTTATCAAACTCCACATCATGAACCTCCTCAAGAGTACCACTAGCCAAATTCTAAACTCTATAAGCCTTGCTAGTAGTGGAGTAACCAAGCAAGAAACCTTCATCACATTTCTTTTCAAACTTGCTCAATCTAGTGCCTTTCTTTAATATTTAGCATTTACAACCAAAAACCTGAAAGTATGCTATGTTGGACTTTCTTCCACTCAAAAGCTCATAAGGTGTCTTCTCCATCATGGGGTGACAATAGAGTCAGTTGCTATAATAGCAAGCCGTGTTGATTGCTTTGGCCCAAAATGAATGACTCAAATTGTACTCACTCAACATTGATCTTGCCATGTCAATCAAAGTTCTATTCTTCCTTTCAACTAAGCCATTTGATTGAGGAGTGTACTTGGCCGAGAATTGATGTCTAATTCCAAATTCATCACACAACTCATCAATTCTAGTGTTCTTGAATTCACTACCATTATCACTTCTAACTTTCTTGATGGTTGTTTCAAACTCATTGTGAATGCCCTTAACAAATGATTTGAAAGTTGCAAACACATCACTCTTGTCAATAAGAAAGAATACCCATGTGTATCTAGTGAAATTATCCACAATTACAAATCCATATTTGTTTCCACCAATGCTAGTGTATGTGGTTGGTCCAAACAAGTCCATGTGCATCAACTCAAATGCCTTACATGTGCTCATCATGCTCTTCTTAGGATGTGTGTTACCAACTTGCTTTCTGGCTTGACATGCACTACATAGCTTATCCTTCTCAAATGTGACATCTTTCAAGCCTCTAACTAAGTCATGCTTGATCAACTTGTTTAATTGTTTTATTCCAACATGACCAAGCCTTCTATGCCATAACCAACCTATGCTAGACTTAGTGATCAAACATGTTAACAATTGAGCTTCTCTAGCATTGAAATCAACTAAGTATAGATTCTCATATCTAAATCCTTTGAATATCAAGTTAGAGCCATCTACACTTATGATCTCTACATCATCCACACCAAATATGCACTTAAAACCAAGATCACATAATTGAGCTACCGACAATAGGTTGAAGTTCAAGCTCTCTGCTAGTAGCACATTGCAGATGCTCAAATCATTGGATATTGCAATCTTACCAAGCCCTTTGACCTTGCCTTTGCCATTGTCACCAAATGTGATACTATCAATCCCATTGCTCTTGTTTTCATTGATTGAATTGAACATTCTTGGATCACCGGTCATGTGTTGTGTGCACCCACTATCAAGCACCCAATGTCTTCCTCCGGCTTTATAATTGACCTACAAAAGAAGATCAATTCTTTTTAGGTATCCAAACTTGCTTGGGTCCTTGAAGGTTAGTTACCAAGGTCTTTGGTACCCAAATGGCCTTCTTCTTTGGGCCCACAATTGGTGTACCAATGAACTTAGCCTTCACACCATTGGCACCCTTAACAAGCATGTAACAAGAATCAAATTTAATTAAGGATACAATAGGTAGCTTGTTCTTGTTAATCTTGCAATATTGCTCTGCATGCCTAACTTGCTTGCATCTATTGCAAAACCGACCATTGTCCTTCACAAAGTTAACTTTGGGAGTGACAAAGGCCGCATTGCCTTTCTTGGAAGTATAGCCTAATCCCTCTTTGTTGAGAGAAAACCTTTGGCTACCCAAGCATTTTAGCAAGCAGGCATCTCCACCATAGGCATTGCCTAAGGCACGAGCGAGCTCATTCACCTCCTTGAGGGTATCATTTTCCACCATTAATGAGGCATCACAAGTGAGACCATCACTCAAAGGTGAAGTAGAAGTAGTAGTGCTACAAGAAGTGTTAGTGGGAGCAACTATAATGGGCTTATAAAAAGTTTCATCAATAAGATCACATGTTAGTCCCACATCACAAGACACGATCACTTGCTCCTTCTTGGCCTCCTCCTTCTTGACTTGCTCGACGAGAGAGGAGTGAGCTTTCTCAAGCTTAGAGTGAGCTTTGCCAAGCTTATCATGGGCTTCCATTAGCCTCTCATGAGTGGCATTGAGCTCATCAAGAGATTGCTCAAGAAATTTGACTTTCTTGTTTAATTCTTTGCACTCCTTTCTCTTCATCTCAAAGCAAGTGTGCACTTTCTCACATATGTCCATGAGCTCCTCCTTAGAGTACTCTTTGTCATCATCATCACTCCTACAAGCATCACTTTCACATTCATCATCATCACTCACATCATATTTTACCTTGGTAGGCTTTACCATGAAGCATGTCGATGGAGTGTCGAAGATGGAGGGCTTGTTGTTGATGGCGATGCTTGCTAGTGCTTTCTTGATAGATTTCTTGTCATCATCACTAGAGTCATCACTATCTGAAGAGCCATCACTATCCCAAGTGACCACATAGCCTCCACCCTTCTTCTTCTTTTGGAAGGTCATTCTCTTCTCCTTCTTCTCCTTCTTTTCTTTCTTATCCTTCTTGTGCTTCTTCTTCTCATCCTCATCATTGTCACTATTGTAGGAACAATTTGCTATAATGTGATTGGGACTCTTGTAATTGTAGCATCTTCTCACATATTCTTTACTTTTGGTGTGATCTCTTCTCTTTCTTACACCATAGCCCTTCTTCTTTATGAATTTTCCCATCTTGCGTACAAAGAGGGCCATAGCTTCATCATCAATATCACTAAGATCATCATCATCACTTGATTCTTTCTTCGACTTGCCCTTGTTCTTGGATGATGATGAGCTAGTCTTGAATGCTATACTCTTCTTCTTCTTTTCTTCTTCTTCCTTCTTGTCATCCTTGTCATCCCCCTCCCTTTCCACATGGTATGTCTCTTGGGTCATGACATCACCTAGTACTTGGTTAGGGGTAATCTCCTTCAATCCTCCTCTTATGATAAGTAATCTCAACATCTCAAATCTTAGAGGTAAGCACATCAAGAACCGATGAGAGACATCATCATCCTTGATCTTCTCTCCCAAGGACTTCAAGTCATTTACAATCACTTGCAACCGATGGAACATTTCTGGAATTCTCTCATCTTCCTTCATCTTGAAGCTTGTCAACTTATCCTTGAGAATGTACAACTTAGCACTCTTCACCGCTAGTGTGCCCTCATATGCTTCCTCCAATCTCCTCCACACCTCATTTGCTCTTTCACAATCCCTGATTTGCTCAAACACCTTAGAATTAATGGCATTGTATATAGTGTTGAGAGCCATTGTATTACATTACTTGTTGGTCTTGTCTTGGTTGGTGGGGTTATCGGGATCAATCATAGCATAATCATTCTTGGTCACCTCCCATACTTGATCATTGATTGAATCAAGATACATCCTCATCTTTCTCTTCCAATAATCATAGCATGTGCCATCAAAGAACGGTGGTTTGCCCCCCACATGGTTGAACATAACTTGAGCCATAATTTGACACCGAAGTTGTTAAGCCTTCAATCAAATGGTGACCATGGCTCTGATACCACTTGAAAGGTCCTAATATGGCTAGAGGGGGGTGAATAGCCTATTTAAAAATCTACAAATCAACTAGAGCAATTTGATTAGTATGACAAATAGCGAAATGCAAACTTACTCTAGCTCTACAAGGGTTGCAAGCCACCTATCCAACAATTCTAGTTGCAATGATTACTAGGCACACAATTTGCAAAGTTACTACTCACTAAGAGCTCTCAATCTTGCTACTCTAAAGAGCTCCACTAGATGAACATAAAATAACAAAGCAAGCTCTCAATTCTAATTACACTAAAGAGCTTGCCACAACTAGTTTGCAAGAATATAAATAAGTGAGTAGGGTGATTATACCTCCGTATAGAGGAGTGAACCAATCACAAGATGAATACTAAATTAATCATTGGGAGAATACCAAAGAGCAAGAGACAACCAATTTTTCTCCCGAGGTTCACGTGCTTGCCGGCATGGTAGTCCCCATTGTGTCGACCAACACTTCGTGGTTCGGTGGCTAAGAGGTGTTGCACGAACCTCGTCCACACAATTGGACACCACAAGAACCTACCCACAAGTGAGGTAACTCAATGACACGAGCAATCCACTAGAGTTACCTTTCGTCTCTCTGCCGTGGAAGGCACAAGACCCCTCACAATCACCATGATCGGAGCCAGAGACAATCACCAACCTCCGCTCAATGATCCTCACTGCTCCAAGCCATCTAGGTGGCGGCAACCACCAAGAGTAACAAGTGAATCCCATAGCGAAACACGAATGCCAAGTGCCATTAGATGCAACCACTCAAGCAATGCACTTGGATTCTCTCCCAATCTCACAATAATGATAAAACAATGATGGAGATGAGTGGGAGGGCTTTGGCTAAGCTCACAAGGTTGCTATGTCAATACAAATGGCCAAGAGAGTGAGCTTGAGCCGGCTATGGGGCTTAAATAGAAGCCCCCATAAAATAGAGCCGTTGGGCTACTCACTGCTCTAAACACGGGCCAACTGGATGCTCCGGTTAGATTGACCGGACGCTGGACCCCAGCGTCCGGTCACGTGATACACGCCACATGTCCTCCCTCTTCAAATATTGAGCGCCTGATCCCAATGATTAAGTGATGACCAGATGCGCTACTACGAGATGACTGAACGCTGGACCTTAGCGTCCAGTCATTTTTAGTAAGGTTCCATTCCCGCAAAATCACGACCGGACGCTTCTGGTCATGCTCGACCGGACTCACCCAGCGTCCGGTCACTCAATGTTTCCTCTGTGCGCCTCACGTCAGCGTACGTCAGCACTAACCGGACGCACCCTGCCAGCGTCCGGTCACTCTTCACGCCAGTGTCCAGTCACAAGACCGAGACTCATGCTCACTGCCGCTACTGACCGGACATAGGACCCCAGTGTTTCGTCACTGTGCCACCAGCGTCCGGTCACTCTGTGAACCCCTGTCTTTTCTGTATAGGGCGCCGGTGGCACCATCGGACTGTCCGCACTCTATGGGCGGACACTCCACCGGTGAAGTTTCTAACCCTTGCTCAAATGTGCCAACTACCAAGTGTATCACCTTGTGCACATGTGTTAGCATATTTTCATAAACATTTTCAAGGGTGTTAGCACTCCACTAGATCCTAAATGCATATGCAATGAGTTAGAGCATCTAGTGGCACTTTGATAACCGCATTTCAATATGAGTTTCACCCCTCTTAATAGTACAGCTATCTAACCTAAATATGATCACACTCGCTAAGTGTCTTGATCACTGAAACAAAATGGCTCCTACTATTTATACCTTTGCCTTGAGCCTTTTGTTTTTCTCTTTCTTCTTTTCAAGTTTAAGCATTTGATCATCACCATGCCATCACCATTATCATGATCTTTGCCATTGCTTTATCACTTGGAGTAGTGCTACCTATCTCATAATCACTTTGATAAACTAGGTTAGCACTTAGGGTTTCATTAATTAACCAAAACCAAACTAGAGCTTTCACCCTCCTCAGGTCCCACTACCTCATAGTCATCCCGCTCATGGTGCAGCAGCAGCACATGGTCAAGCCTGTAACCGCAGCAACGCGCACGTTCTACCCTGGTGCCGCGTTGTCTAGTAGCGCCGCTGCGACACCTGCACGCGTGCATGTCCTCGCTAGTGACCAACCGCTCCCTGAGGCGACACAGAGTTTCCACACGTTGCTGGCCTTGCTCTGCGCCACACATGTAGTGGGTTACCATCTCACCCATGTCATCTTCCATTAAATGGAAACTGCTGGCGCCAAGCCGTCATCCCCATTGAAGGCGGGCAGAGGAGGCTGCATCACATCAAAGCTTATCCTACAGCACCCGGTCGATCTCTGTACAATTACTTATGCCAGATGTCAATTAGGGAACCTAGCTACACGCCAAGTCCACGTACGGTCCTAATCGAGCCCTATCAAGCTCCAATTTTGGAGTTTTCCCTCCATCATGCCATTAAGGCCGGGCTTGGCCATGGACGAGGGCAGTCATGCACCGCACCACTCCACTCCAATCCACCTACCTCACGAGCTTCGCCTCCACCTCCACTTCACCCTGCACGCCTCACTTGCACCTCTACCGCCTCGCCATAGCTGCTGATGTGGCTACGCCATCTCAGAGCACCGCCGTACCCCTCCGGTCACACGCGCCAGCCCTTATCCGCTGATTGTTCCCTCAACCATCACCACAACCATGACCGGGGTAAGCTAGGGTTGCTCACACGCTAGCCAATAGCTATGCGGTGGTCTAGGATGGCCAGTACGGCCGCGCCACCATCACACGTGGCCATTCACCATGGCCACCGCTCCAGCAAGCTCCGCTGCTCCCGTAACTTCATCTAGTGTAGGTGCTAGGACCGTAGATGCAGGTCGGCCCGCTAGCAGGCCGCTACGTGCCTTAGTTGGCTGGCGTGGCCATCCATTGCCGTGCCCACCATGCCAATGTGAGTAGGGGTGCCCAAGGACCTAGCTATGGTAAAAGAGGATAGTAGCGAGGTCCTTTTTGCATAGCCTCACTCTCGGGGAATAGTGCTACAGACCTTGGGTTGATTTGTCTATAGTGTGGGGGCATTTTTGCAAAGTTGGCAGTGCTCGCGTGGGTCACACCATCGTGGGCTGTCTCGCGGTGGGCTGCGTCTACGTGGGCCGCGCGGTGGTGGGCCGCGGAGTGAGAATTCATTTTTCTTTTTCTTAAGGAATTAGAAATAGTTTTATATTTTACATTCTGAGCTAAACTTTGAAAATTAATATCAATTCACATTGGTGTCCAAAAATTATGAAATAAATTTTGTTGGGTTCCTGAAAATGTTGTCTATATGATGGTATGATTAGATGATGTAGGTCTGAGTTGATGCTAAGGCCTATTAAATTATTTACGAGTGTTTAGTGTTATTTAGATTAGTATTTGTAGGAATTTTTGTGGCAAATTGGTAATAGCTTTGACCATGAAATTTTTACATTAGATTCATTGTATTATTATGTGCTCACTGTAATTTTTATAGCCTTAGAATAGGTTGAGAAATGTGGTAGCTAAGTACTCCTTGTTTTAGTATATAGTAAATCATTAATAAGAGTAAGAATATATTTTAGTTGTTAAGTAGCACTTGTTAGGTGAAACCCTGCTAGTTTGATGGGAATGATGATTAGCTCGGTATCTTAGTCATTAGAGTTAGCCTAGCAGCATGGTAGGTGTATTCTTATTTTAAGAGTTGTTGTTGCTTTAATACCGAGAGTTGCACCGTCATTGCATCCATGTAGAGAACGAGTTGGTAAAGTTCGTGACCACGGACGAGCAGGAGTACGAGGAGGTGATTGAGGAGTACGAGGAGGAGATCTTCATACCAGAGGAAGCCTCGAACTCGGAGCCACCGATGACTGACATAGCTAACAACCCGCCTGCCCAAGGTAAGCCCTAGTGCATAACCCTTATTTTGAATGATCATTGGATATATATATATATATATGCATATGTGTGTGTGATGTGCATTTACGTTATAGGATTTATATTGAAACTACATGCATAAATAACCTACCTATGATTCCTACTAGCATAGGTCGAGTAGCTACTATGCTTGGGCTATCGGTAGCATGAGTAACCTGCCGTTACTCACAATAGGTGATTATTATTATTATTACTCTCATGATAAAATGGTGAAAGTAAATGAATACCGGGCAGGGATATGGTACAAGTATTGATGGGTGTAATAGGTTATGTCTCGCGGTCAACAGGGCATAGCTTGGTTACACTATTTTCTCTATCCGTGTCGGTTAAGGACCGTCCATTACATTGGATTCTAGTCAGGTCACAGACTTATTATCCTAAGCACATACTTGATTATGAGAGCAGAAAGGCTCGTTGCTCTCTTGTCATGGGTTCCAGCTCTTTCTAGATTGACTGATTAGAGGCGGGGATGGTGGAGGTCTAAGCACCACACTGAGTTCGGGACTCAGGAGTGGGGGCTTGGAGTCCAAGTTTGGATGGAGACCTAAACCCCTTGACAGGAGAGTGGTGGGTTGGTCTTGCTTATGCCTAGGGTACAAGCGGAGCATGTGTTTTGGGGTACCTAGCTGGGATACATTGGTTCGTGAATCGCCGTATGATACAGTATGACTTGTCTACGATCTAGCACCGTAGTAAGAACAAAAAGATGAAACGGAATGAATAGACCTGAATGCTCAACTCTTAATTGAAAGTAGAACAGGTGCTTACATAGAATGGTTAGCTAATGAACTAATCATGTCTGCTAATAAAATACATACATAAGGATTCAGTACTAGTAATGCTTTTTGCATAAGGAAACTATAAGGAAAATGGACCTTAGGCCTATTTACTTTGGATTTTGGTGTTTGATGACCAACACAACCAAATTGGACTAATGAATTTGCAAGTGATTGTTTTGTAGTTCAATAGGGTGCAAGACATGACTTGGACGAAGGCAACATGATGATCCGATGATCAACACCATAAGCAAGACCTTAGAAGCATAAGAGAAGACCCAAGATATTAAGCAAAGTCTAAGCACGAAGATAGAAAGCAAGCTGAACACAAGATCGTGAAGAAACGAGCTCACAGAGGTGACCGGGTGCTAGGGGAAAGTGACCGAATGCTTCGATTAAGAGGCTCAACAATAGCAGGCGTCAGCAGCAGCGACCGGATGCTGGACTAGACGTTGGCAGCAAATCGATCAGACGCAGAACCACAGCGTCCGATCGAGTACAGAAAGGTTCCAGAGCGGTGAAATTGTGACCAGATGCGTCCAGTGGCATGTGACCGGACGCTGGCAGTGTCTGGTCAGTTGATCGTGGCTCTAACGGTTGGGACGACCAGACGCATCCGATCAGGACGACCTAAGCGTCCAGTCGTAATTTGCTTGAACAATATGAGAACTTTGCTAATCTCAATGTTGAACTATCTACTAAAATTAGGCAACTTAAGGCTAGTGCAACAACAAATGCATGCACAATCAATGATGAGCAACTTGTAAAGAAAAATGAAAAATTAAAAGAAAAGTTAGCTAGCTCACAAGATGCTTATAAAAGTTTGCTTGCTAAAATGGAAACCATATGCAAACATTATGATGAGCTAACTAATAAAGTTACTAATCTTGAAGCCATTAGTTCAACCCCCACTAAGGCATCTAAAAAGAAAAGTTATATCTTTAACATGTCTAAAAAGGATGCCTTTACTTCTTGTAATGATTTATGTTTAGACTCATCCTTGTGCAACCAAGTTTGTGTTGAGAAAGTTGTTATAGATACATGCACACAAGAGGTTGCAAAGGAGAATGAGCAACTCAAGCAAGAAGTAGCTCGCCTCACCAAGGACTTGACTCAAGTGAAAGACAAGGCAAAGCAAGCCCAACTTCATCAAGATAACACCGTCAAGGGAGTGAAGATGCTTGATGAAGGACAAACCATGGTTTGCTACGTGTGCCATAAGGAAGGGCACAAGTTCTATGAGTGCAAGGTGAAGAATAGGGGAAGAGCAAAGAAGAAAGAGAAGAAGCAAACAAGCAAGCTCTCCAACACCTACACCAACAAGGTGGACAAGAAGGCCTCCACACCATACTTGTTAAAGAAGAACAAAAATGACAAGGTGGTGGCCATCAAGGTGAACAGGCAAGCCATCAATAGGGTCAAACGCTTTTGGGTGCCAAAGGAAATCATTTCCAACATGAAGAGCATCAAGAAGGTTTGAATCCTGAAAGGGAAGTGAGAGGTCCAATGGACTTCGGGGAATTTGGAGACTTGGCAAAGTATGGGTGTATTTCATGGGGTGCATCATGATGGACAAAATCATTGCCAAGTGGGTTAGTGAATACTATAGATCCAAATTTTCCTTCCCATGTTAGGCAACTAGATTCAATTTCCTTCAAGTAGTATCAATTTGCTTTTCCTACAAGTGGTATTTCTTACAAATTGGTATCTTTAAGCATCTAGTTACTTTTCATGCCTATGTTTGCATTTGCATGCTTACATCTTTTGTCATGCATAGACTAGGTATATCTTATGGTAGGCTTGCTCGGTTTCATTCTTAACCCTTGGAGCAAACCTACATTGTTTAAAATTGTTTAGGAGCATGGCACATAGCTTGTCTTTCGATTGTTCATCTAATATGTGCCAAAGTCTAAATTGTAGATAATCTCTCCCGAATATCGCTTTCGAAAATGACTCTCACATTCATGCGATGTCATCTTTCAAAGTGGTATTTTTTATTCTAAAATCAGTGTGCAAGTTTCCTACAAGTATTCCATACTTGTGTGCACAAATTTAGGGGGAGGTTACTCTATAAGTTGGATGCTTTGAGACTAACACCTTTTCAAGCTTATCATGTGCGTAGTAGTCTCATTGCAAGGAAAATGGTGTCCTCAGAGTTAAGCATCATACTTCAAATATACACCACCTATTGCAAGTGGTAGAAATCAAATTGGTTTCCACATGTGGTATTTCTAAACCAATATCATCATGTTGATTTCATTTTGATACTTATATGCTTTCTCCATGCATTATACAGATTAAATTCCATTGAGCAATAATTTACCAATTATGCATATGCTTTGCCTTCTACCATATGTATGCATACATTTAGGGGGAGCTTAATCTATATAATATGAGAGTCAAATTTTATGACCTATTCCACTCTACATGCAAAGGATCACAAAGTTTGACCCTCTCTTGTGCTACTAATATCTTTCTTTTTGGTGTTTGATTCCAAAGGGGGAGAATTTAGAGGACCAAAAGCAAGCATTAATTTGTAGGACCAAAAGCTAGATCATAATAATTTACAAGTGGTAATGGTCTACAAGTGGTAATGGTCCGAGAAAGGGGGGATAGTGGATTATGGATTAGCCTATGTAATGGGGAGAATTTGTAGGAATCAAGGTTTGTATCCATAATGCCACATGGGGAAATTTGCAAGGGCAAGATAAGTTTTTATGTAGTATCTTTTAGTCTTACAAGTTGTATCTTTTAGCATCATATAAACTTTTCACTTGCCCCTTGCATTGCATCCTAGCAAGTAGGTAGTTTTCAAATTTCAAAATTCTATTATTTGCTTGCTTTGGTCGTGTTGTCATCAATCACCAAAAAGGGGGAGATTATAAGAAAAATGTACCTTAGGCCCATTTACTTTGGATTTTGGTGTTTGATGACCAACACAACCAAATTGGACTAACGAATTTGCAAGTTATTGTTTTGTAGTTCAATAGGGTGCAAGACGTGACTCGGGCCAAGGCAACGTGATGATCCGATAATCAACACCATAAGCAAGACTTTGGAAGCACAAGAGAAGACCCAAGATATCAAGCAAAGTCCAAGCACGAAGATAGGAACCAAGCCGGACGCAAGATCGTGAAGAAACGAGCTCACAGAGGTGACCGGACGCTGGACCGAACGCTGGGGGAAAGTGACCGGACGCTCCAATCAAGAGGCTCGGCAACAGCAGGCGTCAACAGCAGCGACTGGGCGTTGGATCGTACGCTGGCGACAAATCGACCGGACACAGAACTGCAGCGTCCGATCGAGTATAGAAAGGTTCCAGAGTGGCGAAATTGCGACCGGACGCGTCCGGTGGCATGTGACCAGATGCTGGCAGCGTCCGATCAGTTGATCGCGGCTCTAACGGTCGGGACGACCGGACGCATCTGATTAGGACCACCTAAGCATCTGGTCAATAGCAGAAAAGCAGGATTTCATCCCCAACGGCTACTTTCTTAGTGGAGCTTATAAATAGACATCCCAACCGACCATTTAAAGTATGTGGAGTTGAGGAAATATATTTAGGGTGTTGATACACTATTGTAGTGATCTCCACTTGCATAGTTCTTAGTGATTCATTAGGTGATTAGTGTAGGTGCTTTGTGAAGTGCATAGGTTGATTAGACCACCGCTTATGCGCTTGCTCTAGGTTTAGGCCTAGTGTTTAGTGGGGTTTGCATACCTTTTACCACTCGGTGCTTGCGCGCATCATTGTTGTACATCGGAGGGGCTTATAGTCTTGCGAGATCACATCAACCGCGTTTATGGTGTGGCCGCCACCGTGTACCAGAGGGAACAAGGCCCGCGGCGTTTTGACCGGAAGCTTGATAGTGAAGACGGCGGGGAGCATCCAGGAGAGGCTTCCCGGAAGGCACATCGGAGACCCACTTGCGCGTGGGGAAGTCCCGAGGCTATCCACGGAGTTACCCGACTAGGAGTTTGGCCCTTGCGAGGGATTCATTTCGAGGGGCTCCAACAAGGACTAGGGGGAAGCTTGCGCGCTTCTTGATACCTCGGTAAAAATACCGGAGTCATCGACGGGAGTTTGCATATCTCTACCTTGTTTTTTAGTTTCTGCATTTACATTGATTGTATTACTCCTTTTACGGGTGAGATAACAATACACTAGCAAAACCATAGTTACACATTTAGATCATTTATCTTTTGCATAAGTTTGGCTAAGGTTAGAAAAAGAGGCCATAGTTTAAGAAGTGGATGTATAAGTTGCCTAATCCACCCCCTCTTAGGCGTCACGGTCCCCTACAGAAACCCAACAAACCATAAAGCCTATCATATCTTTTGGAGTCAGGATATTATTCCCACTAATCAGGTAAGTCTTGCGAGTACATTGTGTACTCGGGGTTTTTTATCCCTGTTGTAGGTGTAGCTTGAGGAGTAGCTGTTGTGTGGAGGATTCTTTTAGTGGACACAGACGGATCCTTATATCTTATCATTAGATGTTTATTTTAATTTCACTGTTTAAATTCTGCACTCTGAACTTGGTATTGTAATAATTTATTTCTGAGAACTCTTGTTGTATGAAATGAACTAAGTATTGTAAACTCGTTCTCATTATTGGATCGGAGGAAAAACGTGGATTGTTTGAGTTCTTCTTTGGGATGTGCTCGACAGATCTGTCCGATGTAGCCAACTTTCGAGATGTTTAGTGTCTGATAGAAGACGAACGTCTCCGAAAACATGCTATTTCAGGCAGTTCTACCACAGCAGTCGAAGAGGATAGTGGCACGAGTGCGGGAAGTGGAGGTGGCGCGGGCGTCCGAACGGAAGGCACGTGTTCGCGTGAAATGGAGCAGCACGTTCGGACGTGGGCGCCTACGCGCTAGCCACACAGTAAAAAAATAAAAATTAATTTTTGTTTTCCCAGATCCCAACAAAATTAAATACACAAAAAGTACTTCTCTGGTTTCTTGTGTTGAGACAAAATGCCTACTGCACAGGTCAAACTAACAAACCAGAACAAGTACTCACACCATCCGACATGTGTTCTCTTCTCTACAGATACATCCAAAAAAACATGAGTGAGATAAAAAAGAAAAGACTGGCAATCTGTAATCAAATCAATGAGTAATGCAAACAATGCTTCTATCCTGACATTTCCTCCTTGTAAAAGACTATCACTGTGCTTGATATGACGATAGAGGGAAAAGAAACGGAGGTGGGAATGCAGAGGTGTCGCACCATACTCATTATCTCTTGAGATTTTATTTTGATTTTCCGCAGAAACCAGCGTGATATTTTAGTAGTTCAGTTTTTCTGTGGTTGCCACTATTTTTTTTTGTCTCCATTGTCATATCAGGTTCGGCAGGATTTATTGCTGCTGCGACTGATTTGTAAGGCTGATTTGTTATAAGAGAAAAATATTGTTACATGGTTGAAAAAATAGAGTTGATTCTGGCTTATAAGTTCAAGCGAACAGAGCCACTGGAAGGCGTGGAGAAGGCCCAAGGCTATCCATAGAGTTATCCGACCGGGAGCTTAGCCCTTGCGAGGGATTCTTTGTGAGGGGCTCCAACGAGAACTAGGGGAAGCTTATGCGCTTCTCGATACCTCAGTAAAAATACCGGAGTCGTCGACGGGAGTTTACATATCTCTACTTTACTCTTTAGCTTCCGTATTTATATTGATTGTATTACTCCTTTTGGCGGTAGAGATAGCAACACATTAGTAAAACCGTAGTTGCATATTTAGATAGTTTATCTATTGCATAGGTTTTGTTATGGTTAGAAAAAGAGGTCATAGTTTAGAGTTAGAATTTTAAGTTGCCTAATTCATCCCCTCCTCTTAGGCATCACGGTCCCCTACAAGTGGTATCAGAGCCGGTTGACTTAATTTGGACCTTTGGTTTGACCGCTGTTGAGCCGACGCTATTTAGAGTGGTTGGGATGGATACCTCTAGGCCTTCGTACTTTGACGGCACTAACTTTTCCTACTATAAAACTAGAATGGCTTACCACCTTGAGGCGGTTGATTTGAGTGTTTGGAGAGTCACTCGTGATGTGATGAAACCCATTAAGAATCCCGATAAATCCATTAAGAATCCTGATAAACCCACAAAGAGTGAAGAAAATGAAATACATTTCAATGCTAGAGCTAAGAATTGTTTGTTTGAATCATTTAGCATGGATGTATTTAACCAAGTGTTCACTTTAAATATGACACATGAAACTTGGTTAAAACTTCAAGAGCTCCATAATGGCACATCTAATGTCTGTGAGCAAAAACATTGTCTAGTTCAACAAAATTATGATTCCTTTAAAATGAATGATGATGAGCTTGTTCATGATATGTATTCTCATTTGAATCTAATTATCAATGAGCTCCGTTCAATAGGATTAACAAAGCTAGATGATGCGGACATTGTGAGGAAGATCATCTCCATGCTACCACAAAAGAAATATACAAGCATCATCACCATCCTTCACAACATGAAGAACTTAAGCACCATAACCCCGGGCATAGTCATTGGCAAGCTAATGGCATTTAAAATGTCACGTAAGATGGGTCAAGACGAAGCCTCTTCATCGATCAAAGGCAAAGCTCTTACATGTAGCGAGAAAAAAAAGATGAAGGGCAAGCAAGTTGAGACAAAGCTCAAGCTCAAGCCCCTCAAGTGAAGATGAAGAAGAAGATGAGGACAATGATGATGATGAAGATTCAAGTGAAGATGATCAATCTTCCTCCTCCATCTCCGATCTTGATGAAGAATCAATCAAACTAATCAACAAGGTGGAGAAGATGATCCAAAGGCTCAATGTCAAGGGTGTGCCCATCCAAATCCAAGATCTTATTTTTACTAATCAAAAAAATGAGCAAAGAAAGAGAGGATGCTATAGATGCGGCGAGTTGAGGCACTTTGTGGAAGTTTGTCTAAACAAGCCCACACCCAAGACAAAGAAGAAGGTATGCAAGAACCAAGCCCTCACATCAATAAGGTCATGGGATGATTCTTCAAGTGAAGAACACCATCACAAGAGGCAAGGGTGCAAGCACTCATCATCAAGCTCTTCTCGTATGTGCCTTATGGTACGAGGTAACAAAAGTTCATCCTCTAGTGAGAGTGATAGTGATGATGAAATGCCTTTTTATGATGAAATTATGCAACAAAATCTTAATTATGCTAAAGTCTGCACTAGTCAACAAAAGAAGCTCGAAAAATTAAAAAAAACTAAATAGTTCACAAGAAGCATACAAAACTTTGCTTAAACAATATGAGAACTTTGCTAATCTCAATGTTGAACTATCTACTAAAATTGAGCAACTTAAGGCTAGTGCAACAATAAATGCATGCACAATCAATGTTGAGCAACTTATAAAGAAAAATGAAAAATTAAAAGAAAAGTTAGCTAGCTCATAAGATGCTTATAAAAGTTTGCTTGCTAAAATGAAAACCATGTGCAAATATTATGATGAGCTAACTAATAAAGTTGCTAATCTTGAAGCTGTTAGTTCAACCCCCACCAAGGCATCTAAAAAGAAAACTTCTATCTTTAACATGTCTAAAAAGGATGCATTTACTTCTTGTAATGATTTATGTTTAGACTCATCCTTGTGCAACCAAGTTTATGTTGAGAAAGTTATTGTAGATACATGCACACAAGAGGTTGCAAAGGAGAATGAGCAACTCAAGTAAGAAGTAGCTCGCCTCACCAAGGACTTGACTCAAGTGAAAGGCAATGCAAAGCAAGCCCAACTTCATCAAAATAACACCGTCAAGGGAGTGAAGAAGCTTGATGAAGGACAAACCATGGTTTGCTACGTGTGCCACAAGGAAGGACACAAGCCCTATGAGTGCAAGGTGAAGAATAGGGGAAGAGCAAAGAAGAAAGAGAAGAAGCAAACAAGCAAGCTCTCTAACACCTACACCAACAAGGTGGACAAGAAGACCTCCACACCATACTTGTTAAAGAAGAAGAAAAATAACAAGGTGGTGGCTATCAAGGTGAACAAGCAAGCCATCAATGGGGTCAAACGCTTTTGGGTGCCAAAGGAAATTATTTCCAACATGAAGAGCACCAGGAAGGTTTGGATTCCAAAAGGGAAGTGAGAGGTCCAATGGACTTCGGGGAATTTGGAGACTTGGTAAAGTATGGGTGTATTTCATGGGGTGCATCATGATGGACAAAATCATTGCCAAGTGGGTTAGTGAATACTATAGACCCAAATTCCCCTTCCCATGTTAGCTAACTAGATTCAATTTCCTTCAAGTAGTATCAATTTGCTTTTCCTACAAGTGGTATTTCTTATAAATTGGTATCTTTAAGCATCTAGTTACTTTTCATGCCTATGTTTGCATTTGCATGCTTACATCTTTTGTCATGCATACACTAGGTATATCTTATGGTAGGCTTGCTCGGTTTTATTCTTAACCCTTGGAGCAAACCTACATGGTTCAAAATTATTTAGGAGCATAGCACATAGCTTGTCTTTCGATTGTTCATTTAATATGTGCCAAAGTCCAAATTGTAGATAATCTCTCCCGAATATCGCTTTAAAAAATGACTCTCACATTCATGCGATGTCATCTTTCAAAGTGGTATTTTTTATTCTAAAATCAGTGTGCAAGTTTTCTACAAGTATTCCATACTTGTGTGCACAAATTTAGGGGGAGGTTACTCTATAAGTTGGATGCTTTGAGACTAACACCTTTTTAAGCTTATCATGTGTGTAGTAGTCTCATTACAAGGAAAATGGTGTCCTCAGAGTTAAGCATCATACTTTAAATATCCACCACCTATTGCAAGTGGTAGAAATCAAATTGGTTTCCATATGTGGTATTTCTAAACCGATATCATCATGTTGATTTCATTTTGATACTTATATGCTTTCTCCATACATTATAAAGATTAAATTCCCTTGAGCAATAATTTACCAATTATGCATATGCTTTGCCTTCTACCATATGTATGCATACATTTAGGGGGAGCTTAATCTATATAATCTGAGAGTCAAATTTTGTGACCTATTACACTCTACATACAAAGGATCACAAAGTTTGACCCTCTCTTGTGCTACTAATGTCTTCATTTTCGGTGTTTGATTCCAAAGGGGGAGAATTTAGAGGACCAAAAGCAAGCATTAATTTGTAGGACTAAAAGCTAGATCATAATAATTTATAAGTGGTAATGCTCTACAAGTGGTAATGGTCCGAGGAAGGAAGGATAGTGAATTATGGATTAGCCTATGTAATGGGGAGAATTTGTAGGAAGCAAGGCTTATATCCATAATACCACATGGGGATATTTGTAAGGGCAAGATAAGTTTTTATGTAGTATCTTTTAGTCTTACAAGTAGTATCTTTTAGCATCATATAAACTTTCCACTTGCCCCTTGTATTGCATCCTAGCAAGTAGGTAGTTTTCAAATTTCAAAATTCTATTATTTGCTTGCTTTGGTCGTGTTGTCATCAATCACCAAAAAGGGGGAGATTATAAGAAAAATGGACCTTAGACCCATTTATTTTGGATTTTGGTGTTTGATGACCAACACAACCAAATTGGACTAACGAATTTGCAAGTTATTGTTTGTGGTTCAATAGGGTGCAAGACGTGACTTGGGCGAAGGCAACGTGATGATCCGATGATCAACAACATAAGCAAGATCTTAGAAGCACAAAAGAAGACCCAAGATATCAAGCAAAGTCTAAGCACGAAGATAGGAAAGCCGGACACAAGATCGCGAAAGGTGATCGGACGCTGGACTGGACTCTGGGGGAAAGTGACCGGACGCTCCGATCAAGAGGCTCGGCAACAGCAGGCATCAGTAGCAGCGACCGGACGTTGGATCGGACGCTGGCGACAAATCGACCAGACACAGAACTGCAGCGTCCGATCGAGTACAAAAAGGTTCCAGAGCGACGAAATTGCGACCGGACGCGTCCGGTGGCATATGACCGGATGCTGGCAGCGTCCGATCAGTTGATCGCGGCTCTAACGGTCGGAATGACCAGACGCATCCGATCAGGACGACCAGAGCGTCCGGTCAGTAGCAGAAAAGCAGGATTGCATCCCCAATGGCTACTTTCTTAGGGGAGCTTATAAATAGACATCCTAACCGGCCATTTGAAATGTGTGAAGCTGAGGAAACATATCTAGGGTGTTGATACACCGTTGTAGTGATCTCCACTTGCACAGTGCTTAGTGATTCATTAGGTGATTAGCGTAGGTGCTTTACGAAGTGCTTAGGTTGATTAGACCATCGCTTATACGCTTGCTCTAGGTTTAAGCCTAGTGTTTAGTGAGGTTTGCATACCTCTTACCACTCGGTGCTTGCGTGCACCATTGTTGTACATCAGAGGGGCATGTAGTCTTGCGAGATCATACCAACCGCGTTTGTGGTGTGGACGCCACCGTGTACCGGAGGGAACAAGGCCCGCGGCGTTTTAGCTGGAAGCTTGATAGTGAAGATGGCGGGGAGCATCCGGGAGAGGTTTTCCGGAAGACACGTCGGAGACTCACTTGCGCGTGGGGAATGCCCGATGCTATCCACAGAGTTACCCGACCGAGAGCTTGGCCCTTGCGAGGGATTCCTTGCGAGGGGCTCCAACGAAGACTAGGGGGAAGTTTGCGCGCTTCTCGATATCTTGATAAAAATATCGAAGTCGTCGACGGGAGTTTGCGTATCTCTACCTTGCTCTTTAGCTTCCGCATTTACATTAATTGTATTACTCCTTTTGCCGTAGAGATAGCAACACACTAACAAAATCGTAGTTGCACATTTAGATAGTTTATCTATTGCATAGATTTTGCTAGGGTTGGAAAAAGATGCCATAATTTAGAGTTAGAATTTCAAGTTGTCTAATTCACCCTCCCTCCTCTTAGGCGTCACGGTCCCCTATAGAAACCCAACAAATCATAAAGCCTATCATATCATTTGGAGTCAGGATATTATTCCCACTAATCGGGTAAGTTTTGCGAGTACATTGTGTACTCAGGGTTTATTTACCCCTGTTGCAGGTATAGCTTGAGGAGTAGCTGTTGTGTGGAAGATTCTTCTTATGGACACATCGGATCCTTATATCTTATCGTTAGATGTTTATTTTAATTCCGCTGTTTAAATTCTGCACTCTGAACTTGGTATTGTAATAATTTATTTCTGAAAACTCTTGTTGTATGAAATGGACTAAGTATTGTAAACTCGTTCTTATTATTGGATCCTGGAGGGAAAACGTGGATTGTTTGATTTCTTCTTTGGGATGTGCTCGACGGAACCATCTGATGTACTCAGCTTTTGAGGTGCTTAGTGTCTGGTGGAAGACGAGCACCTCCAAAAACGTGCTATTTTGAACGATTCTGCCACAGCTGTCGAAGGGGATGATGGCACCAGTGCGGGAAGCGGAGGTGGCGCGTGCGTCCGAACGGGAGGACGCGTGAAATGGAGCAGCACGTTCGGACGTGGGCGCCTACGCGCTAGCCACACAGTAAAAAAATAAAAATTAATTTTTGTTTGCCCAGATCCCAACAAAATTAAATACACAAAAAGTACTTCTCTGTTTTCTTGTGTTGAGACAAAATGCCTACTGCACAGGTCGAACTAACAAACCAGAATAAGTACTCAGGTTCAGTTTAGTTTGTAAAAAGTTTACAAAATTTTTCACATTTTCCGTCACATCGAATCTTTGGACGCATGCATGAAGCACTAAATATAAATAAAAAAATAAAACTAATTACACAGTTTAGACGAAATCCACGAGACGAATCTTTTAAGCCTAATTAGACTATGATTGGACACTATTTACTAAATAACAACGAAAACACTACAGTAGCCATTTTGCAAAATTTTTTGCATCTAAATAAGGCCTCACACCATCCGACATGTGTTCTCTTCTCTACAGATACATCCAAAAAAACATGAGTGAGCTAAAAAAGAAAAGACTGGCAATCTGTAATCAAATCAATGAGTAATGCAAACAATGCTTCTATCCTGACATTTCCTCCTTGTAAAAGACTATCACTGTGCTTGATATGACGATAGAGGGAAAAGAAACGGAGGTGGGAATGAAGAGGTGTCGCACCATACTCATTATCTCTTGAGATTTTATTTTGATTTTCCGCAGAAACCAGCGTGATATTTTAGTAGTTCAGTTTTTCTGTGCTTGCCTCTATTTTTTTTTTCTCTCCATTGTCATATCAGGTTTGGTAGGACTTATTGTTGTTGTGGCTGATTTGTAAGGCTGATTTATTATAAGAGAAAAACATTATTATATGGTTGAAAAAGTAGAACTGATTCTGGCTTATAAGCTAAGCGAACAGAGCCACCGGATCTAGCCATGGAGGACTTATGGCGATGATGAAAATCTAGATCTAGCGATGCATCGTCTTTTACAAGGAGGAAATGTCAGGCTGGAAGGATTCTTTGCAATGCTCATTGATTTGAGTACAGATTATCAGTCTTGTTTTTTAGCCCGCTCATGTTTTCTGGATGCATCTGTAGAGAACACATGTCGATCTGTGCAGTACGCAGTTTGGCCAAACATAGGAAATCAGAGAAGCACTTTTTGTGTATTTAATTTTATTGGGATTTGGCCAAACAAAAATTAATTTTCAATTTATATAGTTCTTTTGGCGTGCAGATGAGGAAAATTTGGAGAAGAGGATTTGTTTGTTATCTAATTTGTTCTAAACCAGTGGACATCAATGTGAAGAAATACAACACACGGGCCAAGGAAATGCGAGATTTGGATACAGAATGAGATTTAATATTGTTGTAATTTAGCCAAACCGTATACCATATATTTTTCTATAACTATATAAAACAGCGTATATGTTTGAATGAAATGGGGTGTTAATCAAACAATACAAAAAAGGTGTATTTTGATATACAAGATCTTGAGAAAAACGGGTAAGATACCCGATCGAGAAAAAAATATATACAAGATCTTGCCAATTTCTTTGTCTTGCGTACACGTGGTTGACGTGGATCGCATTATTGCTCTTCAGAGAATGTGCATGCATGCGAAGTTGAACATGAAAGGGAGCATGCATGGCTGTTGATGATGCGCTTTGTTTGTTGCTACATGCATATGCTGGAGTTATTATATACGTATCTTTGTAGCACATGCAAATCATAAATCCTAATGAAGGCTTATTACTCAAGGTCTCAAGTCCATGCAGGCAAACATGAGTGTAACTGGAAAGGTAGCCTGCCCAACATTCTGAAACTGAAGATGCAGAGGACACACAACTGAATTACAGGACTGAATGCAGATCTATCTCTGAATGTACACAGGCATATTGGCTCAGGGAGTCTGTATCCATTTGTAAACTTTGAAAATTTACAAGTTACAGAAACTATTTTGAGACATACTATGATACTTGCTTGTGCAATGGACCAAACGGCAACAGGTTTTTCTCCTTTGTCTCTTGAAGGAGTTACACTATGATCAATCTGATCATTCTGTACTTTGGTTTTCTGGTTTCCTAATATATATCCAGTAAGGGCCAAGGCCCTTCCAGCTCCTTCAGAAAAAAACAAATGTAGTCAAGATCAAACTACTGTTCTTGTTTCCTCATCTCCAAAAAATATAAATCCAATTTCGTTACACAAATCGCTGGAGCTGGAAAGCAATAATAACAAGATGATGAGAGGAAATGCGCAAGCCACCATGTTTGAAAGCTGAGCACGAGAAAACGAAATCTTGACGAAGAAGAAGACATGGGCTGGGCATGCACGGTCGCTGGCTGCAGTGCTGCACTGTACCCAAGTCATCTATCTATACTTCTCCGTTGGCAATGAGGATTGCTGGATTTGTAGATAGATAGATACTCCTACATTGCAAGCGAAACAAACGTGAGTGACCTTTTGGCTGGGTTTGTGTAGTCGTGTTCATCATACGGCTCTTCTCAAATAAATTGCAGTATGACCATAATTTCAGAAAGAAAAAAAACACCACACGCAAGCCCGGACAGACGAATTAGTGGTTATATATATCCTCTATTCATATATACCAGCTCAACTGGAGGAGCAGGAAGATGATCAGACGGCTTTAGAAACAAAAAAATCAGACGGAAGAACAGCACAGACGTTATAATAATTAAAATTAAAAAGAAAGTAAAAGAATCAGAAGGAGGAACAGCACAGACAGAAAAAAAACTTCAAAAGATAACGCCGTTGCCGGGGATCGAACCCGGGTCACCCGCGTGACAGGCGGGAATACTCACCACTATACTACAACGACTTCTCTTGTGACCCTGATCATTATTTACTAATATACTGTTTGTTACTTTGTTTAACGATGACAAACGTTTTAACATTTTCTATTGAAACTACAGAAAAACCATCAAACAAACGTCTTGAATGCTATAACCCCATAGACATGTTTGTGCTCAGGGTTTTAATGGTTGTTCGTTCCCTTGTACTATCGTGGCCTGGGAAAAGGGAGCCCAGGGTTTCAGAACAAAGCTCCATTCGCAAATAAGGAGTACTGCAGTACACAGATTCATTCCACTACCAGTCGAATCCGCAATACTCAGTTCGGAACTTTGGATGCCAAACAAAATGCTTTACTCATAACGGTCAAACACCGGCACAAAGCATTCCAGTTCTCAAAAAATACACATATTAAATCAACAATCTCATTTTATCTCCATTTGTTGTCGAGGCCTCGAGGGTAGGAATCCATTTTTACATACTGAGATCTTTACATGCCCAAGGAGGAAGGAGGGTAATTTCTGAATCAACTACTATCATCATCGCATTGTCAACGAATGGAACAAATAGCTTAGCCCTTCCGATGCGGGATCACTCCCAGAACAAAAAAGGGGACCGATAGTCCGATACTGTACAGTGTACACTCGATTGCAATCATCTTAGAGGTGGTCTTGAGAATGGAGTCGGCACGGATGAGTATGATGATGATGATGATGCTAGCGGAACTGTTGAGAATTCAGAGTCTGGACGACCCAAGAGATGTGGACTTGTGGATGGGCCTGGTGCCAGGTTTGCGGGGTGCTGCGATGGTTGCTGGATGCTCAACGATGTGCTTGGACCTGTGGCCGTATGGCTCTCTTCCTGTGATTGCCTTGCAGCTTCTGAGGCTTCCCGTTTCTCCCTTTCCTCCGTCTCCTTGAGCAGGAAGTCCACCCACAGGTCTGCGAATGACTGCACATGATGGCACGAGGACACCAATATCAACCATCAGGTTGTAACATAATGCAAAAGTACAGCTTAGTGCTTCTCATTGTCTGCTGAACTTTAGAGGTGAAAGGAATAGGATCATGAAAAAAAAAAGTATCAGGCATATAGATCCCACCTGACTATCCTGAGACGCTTGAGTAGATTTGCCAGATGGACCTCCACCAACGATTCCTCCAACTAGGCGTCCCGGGAGACCCAAAACACCACGGACAACACCCTTACCAGCATTATTTTGTGCAAAGCCAATCCTTTGCTTGTCTTCCTCAGAGAAGCCAAGCATGCGGACCATGAGATCCAGAACCTGCCGATACGCAACATCAGCAAATTATTGGATAACAAAATTTATTTTGGAAGTGACACTAATTGATTTGGAAGAGCCACACACCTCTTTGCTGTGATTTCGTTGGAAGTAGGTGACTAGCAGTTTTATCACAATGCGCCTGCAAGAAAAAGTTTGATTATTTTATATGTTGAATATATCATATAACATCTACTGATTTGTCGGATGAGGTGATGAAAGTGCAGAAAGAAAAGAAAAATCTATGTTACACAAGATATATCATGTGAAACAGAGAACTTTGGTATAGAACAGGATGATAAAATTTGGAAATGTTAAGCTGCAGATGGCATGGTACGACCATAGATTAACCAGCAGTTAAGTTTTGGTCATCAATTCTTATTTCAAAGCTAAAGAAGAAAAGGTGAAAACAAGAGGAATAGAAAACACAACTGGCCTAGTTTTATTTTACCGTACACACAGGAGAGCTGCTTATCTTTATATTAAGAAGATGAAAAAGGGGCAAAAGAGCCCCAACAAAAGAAAATAAACCCACACACACTGAGACTCAGTCACTAACACATAAGGGGATGAGAAGCTACAATTACACCTTTTACAGAAGAACAGAATGACCACAAAAACAGCCGAGGGCAGAGCTAACACATCAAGAAGCAGAGCAATCAATAAAGTGATGCCCTTAGCTCCAGCCAAGCCCCATAGGCTCATTTGCTAAATGGTCAAAGCCAAATCATTTCGCACAACAGGTGCAGCCCCATCGAAGACACATCGAGTGCAGTGATTCCAAAGGGACCAAGCTCCAAGATTCCACTTCTGGTGTATTATTCTCGTACAAAGGTTTGAGAATGAATGTTTGTCCATGGGCTCATTTATATGAGTATATTCAATTCTTACTGTTATATCATGTATTGGAAAAAAATTGTCTTCACCAAATAATACATAGCTATCTCTATCATTGGTACCATGGTTTTTGAGGTGTTGTGGCATCCTGTAGTGCTAGGGGTACAGGGGTACACACCTGGATGCCTTCTAGGCGAGATGCCTAAGCAATATGGTGTAACTAAAACCTTGTGGTGTCACGTGGCGCCTGGGATATGCCTGGACACCTAGGTGACGAGTTGGTACAATGGTTTTTGAGGCATTGTGGCATCCTATGGTGGTAGGAGTACGCCTGAACACCTAGATGCATTCTAGGCGAGGCCCAAGCGATATGGTGTGACTAAAACCTTTGTGGTGCCCCATGGCGCCTGGGGTACGCTAGGCAACATGATAGGTGATGCCTCAAAAACCATGATTGGTACATAATTATATAAATCAGGTGTCCTCCATAGATGCATTCACTAAATCACGACATAAGAAAACTAAATCATTACCAACCTGTCAACGGAGTTATCTGAATCTAGTGACATCCTATTCACAGTTGTCATGCTTTGTTCTAGTGCTCTCCGCAATCTTGAATTGTCATCCTCAAGCTTCTGCATGGATCGCTTCCCATCTGCTAACATCCTCTCTGCTTGTGAAAGTTTGGTAGCTATATCTTCCTTCTCCCTTGTTGAAATCTCAATAGTTTGATTTGCCACCTGCATAAAAGGGGCATGCCTTAGTAATGTTACTAGGCACTAACAAAGACTAGAGTATGTGGGCACACCATAAATTTAGGCCTTCATGAATCCAATAAAAATAAGAGGTAAGTACTGAAGTTGGTCAGTGCTTGCTCAAGCATCTAAAAGGTATGCTCTGTTTTTACCTTTAATGACTCTGACAATTTAGATAGTTCTTCCCTAGCAACAGCTAAATCACCTCCAAGTCGTTCCTACATACAAATTAAAGACCATAATCAATCTGACAATTTTTAAATTAGTAAGCTTCAAACAAAGAATACCCCAAGAATTCAATCACCTTGGCTTCACTCTCAGCATAGTACTGTCCAAGGGCAGTCTGAAGATTTAGTAGCTCCACGTTTTTTGATTCAAGTGCACTTATACAGCTTGCAAGTTTGTACTTCAAATCTTCTATTTGTTCATTTGACCTCTGGTGCTCTTCACTTATGATCTTTTTGTTCTCCTCCTGCTTTGCCATCTCAACCTTTAAAGCCCTCTCTAACTGCATTATATGAGCCCTTTGCTGCTCACAGACTACCCGCAATTCTTCAATGAGTTTACTATCTTCATCCATCTTTTCTTGGTCTTCAAGATCCTAATGAAAGTGAATTGTTAGTTTGCACATCATATTGTCCAGTAAACAGGTTATAACATTAAACATAAAGGTATTGCACATAGCTTGTGCGTAGGTGGTACATATGAAGCAGGGACCACATAATACTTTGCCTTGTATCACGAGTACTACAAAAAATGCAAGAAAAATACAAATACCAATATATGGTTACCTTATCTAACAAATGCTGCTTCAGCCGAGCCAGATCCTGCACTGCTTTGTCTCTCTCACGGGAAGCATCCTGTAATGCTCTTTTCAAAGAATCCATCTCTTCCTTAACCTTCACAGTGGAACTACAAACACATCAGTACTTTTATTCTCTTTGGCATTAGGTGGTATCACAAGTAATATATACTACAAATCCTTGTTTTGTTGGCCCATAACTCTTAGGTAACAAGTCATCCATAGTGAAATTTACAAACTCTATGATCTTGGCAATTTTCAGATGACTCTTACTAGCAAAAACTGTGGAAAATTCATTTCAGCACATTAAGCAACATATAATTCATTGAGATCTTGATTTAACATCGAAGTTCTGAATAAACAAATACAACAACAACAACAACAAAGCCTTTAAGTCCCAAACAAGTTGGGGTAGGCTATTCTGAATAAACAAATACAAGGTTTCAAAAGGTGCTAGGGGCTAGGCAGGCGCTAAGCCACCGATTAGTGCCTAGGGCGCCTAAACATAGAGATTTAGTTGCATAAATATGAAAGAATAAATAGAAAAGGAAGAGCAATGCCATAAGAGCCCACTAAGGGAGGAAGCCCACTAGCCCATCTGAACACCATAACACCAAACGATGCCCTACCACCACCGATTCCCAGTAGGCAATCCTTGTGAAGCCACACCACCTCTCCACCAGTGTGCCCCAGTCCGTCACTCTACATCTCCATGGTGCACCACCTCTTCTCCTCCTGCACTCACCCCATCTGCTCCTCCATGCGCCGACCTCTACTCCGCCCACGTGCACCCCATCCTCTCCCTCTCCATGGCACCCCTGCTTTGGCTGCGCTCATGACCCTTTGGAGAAATCAAGCAAAAGGGGCTACATCGAACAGAGGTGAGCATAATCGACCGACTTGGACACCATGAGGTATGCATAGTCGCATAGATTGAATCACGATATAACAAACCATTTTGCCATCCAAATCTCATCTCTTCTCTTCCTTTCTTCACCATCCATGGGTTCTGACAGTTCATGCAGTGTTTAATTGGATGCCTATGGACTAGGAGGCATGATAGGTCTCTCTGCTTAGCACCTAAGCGAGCGTTTAACAACGTATTTTGAACACTGAATAATAACAAGTAGTGTTTATCATTGAACAAAACAAGTCTATCCCATGCATCTTCCATAGGCATTGATCACCATTGAAATTATATATATGAAGCACAGCTTAAGAGCAGATCGTACCTTTTCCGAGTCAGAAATCTTGTTAGTATCTAAAGTACTGTCAACAGTTTTTTGTGAGGTACTCTTCATACTCTTGAGATCTGCCTCAAGCTTGACTTTCTCTATCTGCAGAAGCAAATATTATGTTGTCAAAATCTGTTGCGAAGTTTCCATATGTTCATTGTATTAGCACTATATTATAGCAGATGCACGATCTGTTAGACCTTTAGGCTAGAGTTCTCCTTCTGTAGAGCCATCAACATATTTCTTAGGCTCTGAAGCGATCCGTCCGAGACATGCTCCTTGTCCCTTCTGCTTAACTCATCTTGAACACGTCTCAACTCTGATTTCTTCTCACTCAGTTCCTTGTGTAGCCCTTCCATGCTAGTTGATATCTGCAGAAGTACATAAGAAAATAATCTTCATGCCCATGGAGTCAAATCCATTACCTTAAACATACTGTTGACAGTGGATCAAGATACATAGGCATCTCTTCCATAGGGAAAAAAACTTACCCTCTCTTTGTTCATCTTGAGTTCATTTAGTTGCAGCTGAAGAAATTCATTCCGCTTGGTTTCATCTAAAATGTAGAAACAGCAGATTTAGAAAAAAGAAGCTCACTAGATTTAATATAGACTGCTAGCTGTTTCAGATGTAACAGTTTGGACTTAGATCAAGCATACCTTCTAGCCTCCTTTTAGTTTCAGTTTCTTTCTCGGAATTATTGCTGAGCTGCTGTTTCAATTGTTTGATTTCATTTTCAAGACTAGCTTGCTTGGTAATCAAGGATGAACTCTCTTCCTCCAATGCACTTCCCTGTAGCATGATTTAAATTTAATGAAGAGTATTTATTTTTTTAACTAAGTACACAATTTCTTTGCATTCAACAAATAAAGATATCAAAGCTGTTGTTTTTAACACTTCACCATAGGATAAAAAAATCACATCAACAGCTTTTAAGTAGGATGAGGGTGTGAAGGGAATACAAACTAGGAATAAATAATATACGCAATGTAATGAAACTGATTATAAGTAATAACTACCTTCTGATACCCTGTAACTGGATGCAGACCATTTGCGTGAGTACCGTGAGAAGAACCACCGCCATATCTATTCTGCTTGGTGAGATTCAATGAATTTTCCTGAACTGCATTCCTTTGCGCTCTAGGTGATCTTTCCAAAGTACCCTGTGAGATCTTATGTCAATAGCTTACCATAGTGGCATGTTGCATAATAAATGACACATAGTGACTCTATTAAAGTGAATAAAACATAAAATTACATTAGAATTGGCTGAAACTGCCTTACAGCTCTCCAAGCTTCTTTTAAGAGACCCATTTTCTTCACGAAGTTTTCCCAATTGTTCCTACAAAAATATACACAACACATGTAAGAAAGATTGTAAGCCTGCCACGTAAAATCAGTAAATTTGTTTAGACATAAAAATTAAGCATACGACACCTTATTATGATGTGGAAACTAGCTAAAAATGAATCTCGCATCCAAAAACAATGTATCCAGTAAAAATGATCTGGCAAGCGGATACGCGTAAAAGGGAGAAACAGGGAACTTTAAAGAAGGTGTACCTCTTTTTCCTTCAACATTGCCGCATAGTTGAAAGATAATGCCTTTATTTCAGCCTCGGAAGCTTGAAGCTTTTGGATGTCATCCCTGAGTTTAGAAATCTGCGAAGGAAAATGAAATTACATCAATTCATACTTACTGCACTGCTTTCACAATTTGTCATGTGGGAAAGTAAGATCTGTTCATAGAACTAGTAGAACCTCGTGCGTACCCAGTGCAGAGAGCTCCCGCTCTGTGCGGGGTCTGGGGAAGGGTGTCAGTGGCAAGCCTTACCCTCGTAGAACCTCGTGCAACATACCAAATAATAGTTCACTTCACAGTTCAATATTTAGAGAGATTGACAAACAATCAACAAGTTCCTTATAGTCCACCAGTCCCCAAGGATAGCTTCTGTGCAATATGTCATGTCTAAGATCACAAGTAACCAACCCCATTTTTTGGCACATGATATGCTAGGAAAGAATTTACTTCTCACTGCTTTTAACCATCTATTAGAACAAACGTTTGACGTAATACGCAACATTTCTGTGGAAGCAGCATTGGAAAAACTAATATATCAGCATTCTACCAACTTAGATGAACGTATGCACCCTAACTCGAAGCCACATTAATCACAGGATCAATTACGGAGGCAAAGGCTATATTAACATACACTGATCCCTTACCCACCTCGCTATCAACACCCCCTTAAACCCAGATATCAACATTCTATATACTCCTTTTTCTTCCAACAACAACAGCCTTTTCGTCAATGCAGAATTCCCCCTAGTACATTGGCTCCGCGCGCTGGTTGACTGATTGAAATCAATCATACTATCTAAAAGGCAGTTGGACTAACAAAGGTAGCTTCGGATCCCGATAACATACCAGTCACACAGGAAGCTCTACTCGAACCAATTTACCTGAGGAATTTGCCGGGCGGGGATGGGGGTTTACCTCGTCGGGCTCGGCGGCTTTGGAGCCGGGGCCAGGGCGGGAGTACCGTCGGCGCCTCCCCGACGACGGTGGCGTGGCGGGGAGGCCCCCGCCCCTAGCTGCCGGGGCCAGCGGCGGCGTGGGGACCTCGTCGGCCGCGGCGTCGTCGACCTCGCCGGCGAGCCGGGAGAGGCTCTCCCGGTAGGTCGCGATGGAGCTCCGCATCGCCGCGGCGGGCGCCACCGCTACTCCTCGTGGCGCGGGGCCGGGGCCGGGTCTGGCCCGATCCAACGAGGCGGAGGGGTAGGGTTTGGGGGACGGTGGCGACGCGAGGCGGGGAGCGGTGGGGAGATCTGAGAGAGGTGGGAGGAGTGGGATGAGAGTAACGGAAGGAGGCCACGCGACGCTAATGCGGGGTTAGGGACGAAGACAATTTTTTCAGGTTTCTTTTTCTTTTTCAGAAATGCTGTTTTAGCAAAAAAAAAAAAAAAAAAAAAACATAGATTTTTTTATCCCTCTCTTTTCACAGGTGGAGGAAGCATTGTCGTCGTCCTCGTCCAGTACCATACGGTTTGCGGTGGTTGACCTTGACGGCGCTGGCCAACCAGCGGCCGGACGGCCACCCGGGGCCATACATGCTAGCTCTTGCATGTCTTCACTTCGTTCATATCGTCCACGATCTGTATGAGAAAACCGATCGACGTTGACGGTATATATACGAGCTGCAAGTTTAAGAAAACTGATTTGTTCTTTTTGTCCTTGCATAGAAAAAGATCGTTTTCTGTGATCTGTGGATCTGTGATCTTATGATTTGTGATTGTCTGAAGGTAAAAGAAGGCTGAAAGTAGGAGGAAGATGGAGGCTGTTGGATTTTAATTCTATGGTGTAAAAAAAATTCATGTGATGAAACTGCATAAAATACATAGTTGTTGAGGAGACAGATTTTTTTTTATCTGCTTCCCGTTTTATTTTATTTCGATTCCACGCTTCATTTAAAGTTTTTTCGCCGTTTTGCTCGGCTGTGCTTTCGCAGGAGTTGGAGAGACGCGGGAGGCACCGTGTGCCCGTCGCCCGACCCCCTATATATTGCCTCTTTTTCAAAATTTGAATGCTCGACTTTACATTATACAGAGAGCAAACAGGAGTGGCAAACAAGGACGTGATGGAATGGGTCATAGTCACGTCTCCCGACCCCTCTTTGGCTGCTTTCGCATGAGATTTTCAGCGCAAAGCTCCTTGGCTACTTAGCAAAGTATGATGGAGAGAAGGGAGAGGGTTAAGCCTAAACATACTAAGACTTCTCAACTAGCAAGGCTACATAAGCCAAACTAAAGAGCTCAACAACTACGTAGCTACACAAACTAAGCAAGGCGACTTAGCTACACAAGCTAAGAGAGCAACTAGCAAGCTACACAAGCAAAGTAGCTATACAAGAGCAACAACATGGGAAGACGATGACACAGTAATTTACAGGAATTGCTACTTCTTTAATATGTGCTTCTAACTGAGCGAGGATGTTAGGAATTGGAAGCTCCTCAACTGCAGCACCCTCATCTGCTTCCTTGAAACCCATGTCCTCATAGATTTGGTCCTCGTTCACCAAAACATTAGCTTCACCATCACAGTCAGATTTAAGCAATATAGTTAATGTGCACCAATCAATAACATGTTCATCAGCTCTGGCTTCTCTAGGAATGCTGCAAGTGCAACCTCAACCTTCTATATGTTCTGCATTAACGACCCCTGATGTGACAACAGTAGAAGACTGAAAGTGGCTAGAATTACCAGCTATTGTAACCTTTTTGTACCCATCTTTCTCAACATCACAACTTATGTGCATTTCCTTCTCACCCAACCTAAACAGAATCATCTCCTCAAATTGCTCACTACCAGTAACCTTCCACTCTGTTGCACCATCTCTACCAACACCCCAACTAGTAGTTGCTAGCTGGACCCCCATATGATCTTGCTAGTCATATCATCTAGGAACCTAGAAAGTGCGTACACATTGTAACTGTCAAACCACAGGTCAAGTTCTTGAACTTCTATGTCAAGCACTCCATAGCCATTAACCAATGTGTACTTAGCAATACTAATATGGATTCTAAAAGCATTGCGAGGATCAATCCTGGCAAAATCATACACATAAAAAACTAGGGGGAGTTAGGACCAAACTAACTCCACGGTCTACATCACATTCTTCGTCAGAAATGAAATAAATACAAGGCAAAAACATAGATACATACAACGGGAGGCAAGGAGACAACACCATATTGTTACTATATAGGTTTGGCCTCCATCCAACGCGTCTTGCAACATAACATGCACGATTGCGAATCTGGAACCCTAACTGCCATCAACATGCCACAAAACCCTGACCGCACATATCACAGCCACATATGCCGCCCCTAGGGACAAGAGGGCTCTAGATCTAACCTTGGAGGCCGCCCTGCTATGCTGTGACTTGCCGCCGCCATCTCGGTGCTCCGACTAGACATGGCCGCCTCCCCCAATCCTCCGCTCGTGCCGCCGTTGGGAATGAAAAGAGTGAGAGCGAGAATGAGCAAACGGGGGCAGACGAACGCGCATTAAGTGGGAGATGGCAGGGGTAAAAGGGTCTTTATTTGCTCATGCCTGTGTGTTCGGGCTAGGGCAAGTTACACGTTGGTGAGGTGAACTGGTGTGCCACGTCAGTGAAAATAAAAAAAACGTAGGGTCGCTGTTGTTTTTAGTGACAATTTTGTATTTTATCCGTCTAAAAAGCTGGAAATCGAATTGGTGGCCTCCGTATGAGTGCCAAATAGTTAAATATCCTTAGCAACCACTGTTAACGGAAAGATGACATGTGGTTGGTCTGCGTGGATCTGCGTTATTAATCCAAATGGATGCTATATATACCTATATCTCATTGGGCACAAATTAGAGTGAAGCGCCAGAGAATTCGGTGACCACAGAGATTATCTAGGACTAGCTAGCCACTTATTGACGAGGCTTTATTCTGCGGCTAAAATCGTACTTGCCCACTTTAAGGAAACACACAATTACTTATACTCCAGTATATATATGAATTGGTTCAGAAACCAACCAACCAACCGTGAAATTCTGAGCATCGATCGAGAGTGTCCCCAATGCAAGGCATGGCACACCATCGTCTTCACCACCGGCTCCAACTCGTGTGCCTCGTCGCCGTCGTGTTGACGGCCGCCCCAGCTGCCCATGCGATCTTCCATTTCGACTTCCGTTTGGACACCGACAGCCCGTTCTTCGGCCGCTCCGCCCGGGCTTCCAGGTATGACACTTGGCGCCGCGCCGCCCTCGAGAGCAACGCCCGGCAGGCGAGGAGGCTCACCAAGGCCCTCGGCAAGCTGAGCGGGGCCGCCGCCCCCGCCGCCGCCACCACCACCGAAATCGCGGCGGCCGACGTGACCATCTCCCCGTACACCCACCAGGGCCACTGCCTGACCGTGGGCGTGGGCACGCCGCCGCAGCCCAGCAAGGTGATCCTGGACCTCGGCAGCGACCTCCTCTGGACGCAGTGCAGCCTGGTTGGCCCCACGGCGAAGCAGCTGGAGCCCGTGTTCGACGCCGCTAGGTCGTCCTCCTTCTCCGTCCTGCCCTGCAACAGCAAGCCGTGCGAGGAGGGCACGTTCACCAACAAGACCTGCACCGACCGCAAGTGCGCGTACGAGAACTACTACGGCATCATGACGGCCACCGGCGTGCTCGCGACCGACACCTTCACCTTCGGGACGCACCACAATGTCTCCGCCAACCTCACCTTCGGCTGCGGCAAGCTCGCCAACGGCACCATAGCCGAAGCGTCCGGCATCCTGGGCCTGTCTCCGGGCCCCCTGTCCATGCTGAAGCAGCTGGCCATCACCAAGTTCTCCTACTGCCTCACCCCCTTCGCCGACCGCAAGACCAGCCCGGTGATGTTCGGCGCCATGGCCGACCTGGGCAAGTACAAGACCACGGGGAAGGTGCAGACGATCCCGTTGCTGAAGAACCCGGTGGAGGACATCTACTACTACGTGCCCATGGTGGGGATCTCGCTCGGGAGCAAGCGGCTGGACGTGCAGGAGGACGCCCTCGCGATAAAGCCCGATGGCACCGGCGGCACGGCCCTCGACTCGGCGACCACGCTGGCGTACCTCGTGGAGCCGGCGTTCAAGGAACTGAAGAAGGCCGTGATGGAAGGCATCAAGCTGCCGGTGGCGAACCGGAGCGTCGACGACTACCCGCTGTGCTTCGAGCTGCCGCGTGGCACGTCCATGGAAAAGGTGCAGGCACCGCCGCTGGTGCTGCACTTCGACGGCGACGCGGAGATGTCGCTCCCGCGGGACAACTACTTCCAGGAGCCGAGCCCCGGGATGATGTGCCTGGCGGTGATGCAGGCGCCTTTTGAAGGCGCCCCCAATGTCATCGGCAACGTCCAGCAGCAGAACATGCATGTGCTCTACGACGTGGGCAACCGCAAGTTCTCCTATGCGCCCACCAAATGTGACAGCATCTGAGCTGGTACTTATGCATGCAACTACTACTATACAAAGATAATTTGTTTTTTTTTTGTATCTTCAAAATTCAGAGGGCAAGATAATTTCTATATATAGGTATTAATCATCTCATCAAGAAACCTTTTTGTAGGGTAGACATGCTTGCATTCTGTAATAGCCACATGGATAAAAACAATAACGAGGCCTGTTATTACCAAGAAAAAGTGAACAAATAGAGATGAAGAGATAAGAAATCATGAATAATTAATTTCATACTTCCCCCAAGCTCTGGGTGTCAGAAGACATTACTGATGATCAAACGTTTCAATAGAGCTTTGACTGCTCACAATTCATAACCTAGAGCGTTGTCTATTTCTTTTACTGGAGGAATATTTTAGAAATGACTTGTGGTAGCAAATTTGAAGGTACATGATACGCGGAAAATATTTTTGCAGACATGAGATCTGTAAATTTTTAAAACAAATGTGCGCCCCACATTGTTTCACTCTTAACCTATCATACAAATACAAATAGGCAATTGTAGTTTGCAGATTAATATTACACAAGTGATGACTGATGAGGAGTATCACAAGGTGACTTTTAGAAGTGTGCACAAGCTACGCTTACAGATTCAAACAGATGGAAGTGACGTGATCAGGCGAGATATATAACCACTGCATGGAGCGTTGGTGCTGTTGTAGAGGTTACCCTTATTGCTACAAGGGATGCGCTCGTTCTCTCCATAGCCCTCCCCAACCTGGCTGACTTTTTTGTTTTTTAACCTTTTCTTTTGAGAAAAAATTACTTTTACACTCTAGACGATCTTATTCCGAATATAGACCCCAGGGGTTAGCGCCATGACCTTTGACGCTGAGGTTTCCATGACCCCAGGTGTCCATATTGATATATAGTTGTAAGCAAAATGGACTTTAGCCCCATTTACTTTAGATTTTGGTGTTTGATGACCAACACAACCAAATTAGACTAATGAATTTGCAAGTGATTGTTTTGTAGTTCAATAGGGTGCAAGATCGTGATGATCCGATGATCAACACCATAAGCAAGACCTTAGAAACACAAGAGAAGACCCAAGATATCAAGCAAAGTCCAAGCACGAAGATAGAAACCAAGCCGGATGTAAGATCGTGAAGGAACAAGCTCACAGTGGTGACCGGACGCTGGACCGGACGTTGGCGGAAAGTAACCGGACGCTCCGATCAAGAGGCTCGGCAATAGCAGGCGCAACCGAACGCTGGCGACAAATTGACCGGACGCAGGACTGCAACGTCCGATTGAGTACAGAAAGGTTCCAGAGCAGCAAAATTGCGACCGGACGCGTCCGGTGGCATGTGACCGGACGTTGGCAGCGTCCGATCAGTTGATCGCAGCTCTAACGGTCGGGACGACCGGACACGTCTGATCAGGACGACCTGAGCGTCCGGTCAGTAGCAGAAAAACAGAATTTTGTCCCCAACGGCTACTTTCTCAGTGGGGCTTATAAATAGACCCCTCCAACTGGCCATTTGACAGGTGTGGAGCTGAGGAAACATATCAAGGGTGTTGATACACCATTTTAGTGATATCCACTTGTATAGTGCTTAGTGACTCATTAGATGATTAGCATAGATGCTTTGCGAAGTGCTTAGGTTGATTAGACCACCACTTATGCGCTTGCTCTAGGTTTAGGCCTAGTGTTTAGTGAGATTTACATACCTCTTACCACTCGGTGCTTGCACACACCATTGTTGTACATCGGAGAGGCTTGTAGTCTTGCGAGATCACATCGACCGCGGTTGTGGTGTGACCGCCACCGTGTACCGGAGGGAACAAGACCCACGGTGTTTCGGCTGGAAGCTTGATAGTGAAGACGGTGGGGAGCATCCGGGAGAGCCTTGCCGGAAGGCACGTTGGAGACCCACTTGCGCATAGGGAAGGCCCGAGGCTATCCATGAAGTTACCTGACCAGGAGCTTGGCCCTTGCGAGGGATTCCTTGCGAGGGGCTCCAACGAGGACTAGGGGGAAGCTTACATGCTTCTCGATACCTCGGTAAAAATACCGGAGTCGTCGACGGAATTTTGCATATCTCTACCTTGCTCTTTAGCTTCCACATTTACATTGATTGTATTACTCCTTTTGCGGTAGAGATAGCAACACACTAGCAAAACCATAGTTGTACATTTAGATAGTTTATCTTTTGCATAGGTTTTGCTAAGGTTAGAAAAAGAGGCCATTGTTTAGAGTTAGAATTTTAAGTTGTCTAATTCACCCCCCTCTTAGACGTCACAGTCCCCTACAAGTGGTGTCAGAGCCGGTTGGCTCAATTTGGACTTTGGCTTAACCACCGTTGAGCCGACGCTATTTAGAGTGGTTGGGATGGATACATCTAGGCCTCCACACTTTGATGGCACTAACTTCCCCTATTATAAATCTAGAATGGCTTGCCACCTTGAGGCGGTTGATTTGGGTGTTTAGAGAGTCACTCGTGACGGGATGAAACCCATTAATAATCCTGTTAAACCCACAAAGAGTGAAGAAAAGGAAATGCATTTCAATACTAGAGTTAAGAATTGCTTGTTTGAATCTTTTAGCATGGATGTGCGTTTACCAAGTGTTCAATTTAAATACGGCACATGAAATTTGGTTAAAACTTCAAGAGCTCCATGACGACACATCTAATGTCTATGAGCAAAAACATTGCCTAGCTAAACAAAATTATGATTCCTTTACAATAAATGATGATAAGCTTGTTCGTGATATGTATTCTCGTTTAAATCTAATTATCAATGAGCTCCATTCAATAGGATTAACAAAGCTAGATGATGCAGACATCGTGAGGAAGATCATCTCCGTGCTACCACAAAAGAAATATACAAGCATCATCACCATCCTTCACAACATGGAGAACTTGAGCACCATGACCCCGGACATAGTCATTGGCAAGATAGTGGCATTTGAAATATCACATAAGATGGGTCAAGACGAAGCCTCTTCATCGAGCAAAGGCAAAGCTCTCGCATGTAGCGAGAAAAAGAAGATGAAGGGCAAGCAAGTTGAGATAAGCTTAAGTTCAAGCTTCTCAAGTGAAGATGAAGAAGAAGAAAATAATGATGATGAAGATTCAAGTGATGATGATCAATCTTCCTCCTCCACCTCCGACCTTGATGAAGAATCAATCAAACTTATCAACAAGGTAGAGAAGATGACCCAAAGGCTCAATGTCAAGGGTGTGCCCATACAAATTCAAGATATCATCTTCACCAATCAAAGAAATGAGCAAAGAAAGAGATGATGCTATGGATACAGCGAGTTGGGGCACTTTATGGAAGTTTGTCCAAACAAGCCCACACCCAAGACAAAGAAGAAGGTATGCAAGAACCAAGCCCTCACATCAATAAGGACATGGGATGTTTCTTCAAGTGAAGAAGAAGACCATCACAAGAGGTGAAGGCGCAAGCACTCATCATGAAGCTCTTCTCGGGTGTGCCTTATGGCACGAGGTAATGAAAGCTCATCCTCTAGTGAGAGTGATAGTGATGATGAAATGCCTTCTTATGATGAAATCATGCAACAAAATTTTAATTATGCTAAAGTTTGCACTAGTTAACAAAAGAAGCTCGAAAAAATAAAAGAAAAACTAGATAGTTCACAAGAAGCATATAAAACTTTGCTTGAATAATATAAGACATTTGCTAATCTCAATATTGAACTATCTACTAAAATTGAGCAACTTGAGGCTAGTGCAATAACAAATGCATGCACAATCAATGATGAGCAACTTATAAAAAAATGAAAAATTAAAAGAAAAGTTAGCTAGCTCACAAAATGTTTATAAAAGTTTGCTTGCTAAAATGGAAACCATGTGCAAACATTATGATGAGCTAACTAATAAAGTTGCTAATCTTGAAGCCGTTAGTTCAACCCCCACCAAGGCATCTAAAAAGAAAACTTCTATCTTTAACATGTCTAAAAAGGATGCATTTACTTCTTGTAATGATTTATGTTTAGACTCATCCTTGTGCAACCAAGTTTGTGTTGAGAAAGTTGTTGTAGATACATGCACACAAGAGGTTGCAAAGGAGAATGAGCAACTCAAGCAAGAAGTAGCTCGCCTCACCAAGGACTTGACTCAAGTGAAAGGCAATGCAAAGCAAGCCCAACTTCATCAAGATAACACCGTCAAGGGAGTGAAGAAGCTTGATGAAGGATAAACCATGGTTTGCTACGTGTGCCACAAGGAAGGGCACAAGCCCTATGAGTGCAAGGTGAAGAATAGAGGAAGAGCAAAAAAGAAAGAGAAGTAGCAAACAAGCAAGCTCTCTAACACCTACACCAACAAGGTGGACAAGAAGGCCTCCACACCATACTTGTTAAAGAAAAAGAAAAATGATAAGGTGGTGGCCATCAAGGTGAACAAGCAAGCCAACAATAGGGTCAAACGCTTTTGGGTGCCAAAGGAAATCATTTCCAACATGATGAGCACCAAGAAGGTTTGGATCCCGAAAGGGAAGTGAGAAGTTCGATGGACTTTGGGAAATTTGGAGACTTGGCAAAGTATGGATACATTTCATAGGGGTGCATCATGATGGATAAAATTATTGTCAAGTGGGTTAGTGAATACTATGGACCCAAATTCCCATTCTCATGTTAGGTAACTAGATTCAATTTTCTTCAAGTGTCACTAGATTTAATTTCCTAACTAGTGGCATCTTTAAGCATCTAGTTACTCTTAATGCCTAGGTTTGCATTTGCATGCTTATATCTTTTGTCATGCATACACTAGGTATATCTTATGGTAGACTCGGTTTTATTCTTATTCCTTGGAGCAATTCTACATGGTTTAAAATTGTTTAGGAGCACAGCACATAGCTTGTCTTTCAATTGTTCATCTAATATGTGCCAAAGTCTAAATTGTAGATAATTTTTCTCGAATATCGTCTTTGAAAATAACTCTCACATTCATGTGATGTCATCTTTCAAGTGGTATTTTTTATTCTAAAAATCAATGTGCAAGTTTTCTACAAGTATTCCATACTTGTGTACACAAATTTAGGGGAATGTTACTCTACAAGATTGGATACTGAGACTAACACCTTTTCAAGCTTATCATGTGTGTAGTAGTCTCATTGCAAGGAAAATAGAGTCCCTGGAGTTAAGCATCATGCTTAAAAAAAATCCACCACCTATTGTAAGGGGTAGAAATCAAATTGGTTTCCACATGTGGTATTTCTAAACCTATATCATTATGATGATTTTATTTTGATATTTATATGCTTTCTCCATGCATTATATAGATTAAATTCCCTTGAAAAATAATTTACCAATTATGCATATGCTTTGCCTTCTACCATATATATGCATATATTTAGGGGAGCTTAATCTATATAATGTGAGAGTCAAATTTTATGACATATTCCACTCTACACACAAAGGATCACTAAGTTTGACCCTTTCTTGTGCTACTAATATCTTCCTTTTCGGTGTTTGATTCCAAAGCAGGAGAATTTAGATGACCAAAGGCAAGCATTAATTTATAGGACCAAAAGCTAGATCATAATAATTTACAAGTGGTAATGGTCTACAAGTGGTAATGGTCCAAGAAAGGGAGGATAGTGGATTATGGATTAGTTTATGTAATGGAAAAATTTGTAGGAAGCAAGGCTTAAATCTATAATGCCACATGGGGACATTTGCAAGGGCAAGATAAGTTTTTAAGTCTTACAAGTAGTATCTTTAAGCATCATATAACCTTGCCCCTTGCATTGCATCCTAGCAAGTAGATAATTTTTAAATTCTATTTTTTATTATTTGCTTGCTTTGGTTGTGTTGTCATCAATCACAAAAAATGGAGAGATTATAAGAAAAATGGACCTTAGGCCAATTTACTTTGGATTTTGGTGTTTGATGACCAACACAACTAAATTGGACTAATGAATTTGCAAATGATTATTTTGTAGTTCAATAGAGTGCAAGACGTGACTTGGACGAAGGCGACATGATGATCTGATGATCAACACCATAAGCAAGACCTTAGAAGTACAAGAGAAGACCCAAGATATCAAGCAAAGTCCAAGCACAAAGATAGGAACCAAGCCGGACATAAGATCGCGAAGAAATGAGCTCACAGTGGTGACCGGACGCTGGCGGAAGCAACCGGACGCTTCGATCAAGAGGCTCAGCAATAGCAGGCGCGACCGGATGCTGGCGACAAATCGACCGAACGCATGACTGCAGCATCCGATCGAGTACAAAAAGGTTCCAGAGCGGCAAAATTACGACCGAACGTGTCCGGTGGCATGTGACCGGACGCTGGCAGCGTCCGATCAGTTGATCGCGGCTCTAACGGTCGGGACAACCAGACGCGTCCGATCAGGACGACCTGAGCGTCCAGTCAGTAGCAGAAAAGTGGGATTTCGTCCTCAACGGCTACTTTCTCAGTGGGGCTTATAAATAGACCACCAACCAGCCATTTGACAGGTGTGGAGCTGAGGAAACATATCAAGGGTGTTGATACACCATTTTAGTGATCTCCATTTGTATAGTGCTTAGTGACTCATTAGGTGATTAGCATAAGTGCTTTGCGAAGTGTTTAGGTTGATTAGACTACCGCTTATACGCTTGCTCTAGGTTTAGGCCTAATGTTTAGTGAGGTTTGCATACCTCTTACCACTCGGTGCTTGCGCGTACCATTGTTGTACATCAGAGGGGCTTGTAGTCTTGCGAGATCACACCAACCGCGGTTGTAGTGTGGCCGCCACCGTGTATCGGAGGGAACAAGGCCTGCGGCGTTTCGTCCGGAAGCTTGATAGTGAAGACGGCGGGGAGCATCCGAGAGAGGCTTGCCGGAAGGCACGTTGGAGACCCACTTGCGCATGGGGAAGGCCCGAGGCTATCCACGGAGTTACCCGACCAGGAGCTTGACCCTTGCGTGGGATTCCTTGCGAGGGGCTCCAACGAGGACTAGGGAAAAGCTTGCGTGCTTCTCGATACCTCGGTAAAAATACCAGAGTCGTCGACGGGAGTTTGCATATCTCTCTATCTTGCTCTTTAGCTTCTGCATTTACATTGATCGTATTACTCCTTTTGTGGTAGAGATAACAACGCACTAGCAAAACCGTAGTTGCACATTTAGATAGTTTATCTTTTGCATATGTTTTGCTAAGGTTAGAAAAAGATGTCATTGTTTAGAGTTAGAATTTTAAGTTGGCTAATTCACCCCTCCTATTAGGCGTCACGGTCCCCTACAATAATGAACATTACTTTCGATAATTAGTATGGCATTTTAAGCCCATGTAATTCGCAAAAAAAAGGTTTCGAAATGAAAATTTTATTATCGACCAGATGTTAACTGAAGCGCCAAAGACTGCTCAAGAACTGGCGATCACACATGCGCACGTAAGTATGTTAGCTCACCTCATCTTGCTGGCTTCCCAAGGCCAACCCTGATCCTAGCCGCTCAGGCTACAGGCTAGAGCAAACAGGTTCACTACACATCCTAGTAGCACATGCTCATATGTGCATGCCCTGGCGCCCATCTATGCTTTCAGTTGTTCTGCAGCGTTTCCTACGGATGCACAACCAAACAGGACTCCCAGTGCCTGTCATGACTAGCTAGCTGTTTATCACTTGCTAATTCTTGGGAGATGGTATATCCAAAAATTGCATTGCATATCTTGTGTTTTTTAAGTGCAAACTGAGAAGTATATATATATCACTACTAGTCTACCACAGCAGTACTACACAACTATTTCAAGAATTATTAAATGATCACCAAGATCTTGTACCTTTTGTGTTTCACTAATTCATTGAGACGAAGGACGACACCAAGGATGAAGACACTGCCAAAAATCGTTGTCATGACTCGCATTGAAAGCTAGTAGAATCAAACTTTTGATTTTCCTTCCATTATTTGGTCACCCAATGTCACACTGAGTAAACAGGCAAACATGAATCTGGATGCAGTGTAGCATGCTGCATGCAGCTGAACGTCCCAGGTGGCCATTTTTTTCTCTTTTTCTTTCTTTTCTTTTCCTTCACAACCATTTTTTTAATTTCTTTCCAAACGCAATTCAAATCATTTTAAATTTTCAACCACTCAACCAAATAAACCAAATGCAAGGGCATGTATGCTCAAACATATTGCTAAACCTTATGATGAATTTTAATTTAATGAAAATTTTTATTTTCCTATATTTCATGCGCACAAAAATTCCAAATTAAATCTTTTTAATCCTATTTCCAAAAGTGGCAAATTTTGGGGTATTAGACAGGTACCAATCACTGAAACATCATTTCTTCCATTTTTCCAATAGAACTGATTAGCATTAGTGATATAATTTTGTGCTTCATCTTGATCCTCGATAGTATAGTTTTTTTTTTTGTAAACCCAGATATTATATGTTTTAAAAATAAGACTAAAAACTTGAATTGTTTATTATCTGATGGAATTTTTTTTGCCAAGACTATTAATATTGTGAACACGTGTCCATACATTTTAAGAGTTAAGTTGCTAATTTTGCAAAAGCTCATTTTTTGTGTGCATTGAACGATAGAAACAACAAAAGAAACCTTAACGAATTTAGTTACCTATAGATAGCGTCTGTACTTAGCATCAACTAGGCACCATGTACCATTTCTACAAAAAAGTAAATTAAAATCACGGTACACAAGGTTTAGCACAACAAACAAACAACCCGTCAACATTATAAACCTTTTTACTCCTAGAAAAGTAAATGTGCTAACATGTAGGTGATAAAAAATCATGTGATCAAACAAGGGCAATAAAAAGAATGTGATACAAGAAAGAACGAATGTACTAAAATGCATGGTTACTATATAAAATGGTACACTTCATGGCAAGAAAGACAAAGTGTTTAATCCAGCGCTTAAACACATGGCCGAATCAGTAGTGAATTACATCATATGCAAAAGAGTAATAATGGTTACTTCAGTGACCGCATGGGCAAAAGGAAAATAAAAGCAGCTGAAAAAGAGAAACAACAAGCAAGAGCTTCATGCTGCCAGTAGTTGCTTCACACAATTATCTTAAAAAAATGCACTTGGTGACCAACCAGTGTCTTCATTCATTCCTAAGAGCTCGTTCATTCAATCGATAATCTTGACAAAGGTGCTGGGAGACCAACCACTGTTATCATTCATTTCCAGCAGCTGGTACAAGAGGTATGATCTGAACTGGTTGAGGTTACTCTGGAGAACATAAAAATAATAATAAAAGGTTATATTAAATCTAGGGTAAGAAATTAAAGTGACTGTTTAGTGAACATGCCCGAGTACAATCGACGGAAAGTTTGCTACCAGCGAAGTTCCACAAACAAAACAAGGTAATCATACCAGAATCATTCCTAAAAGGAAAAAGAGGACTTTAATAAAGCAATGCAGTAAAAAGCAATAGAGTACAAGATTACTGCTAATTCAAATGAGTTGAGTACTAACCTATTTTCATCTATTCCAGGAGTGCGTAAAACAACAAAGTTGGTGGAAGTGAACTTAGGTAACCATCCAGTGAAAAGATCAGTTATAATGCATGACAAGGAACTAGACAATTGGTCAATTGTGCCTCTATGTTTGTTGAAAACTATATCATCTTTCTCAATACCAACTGAAGGATCCATAATGAAAACGACACCAGCCTTCAAATCCCAGGCATAACACCACCAAGTTCCATTAACAAACATCGGAACAAAAAATTGACAAGAAAAGAAACTGGTATGAATTTAAAGTTAAATGAATGGAGATCAGCCGAACAAAAATTTATGTAATAATATCAAACCATGCGGCAACTTGAAAGGTCGTAATCAACAGCTGGACCAACAAACTGATCTCTGATTGGTTTGTTTTCGACAAGATTTTTAGCACCGAGAACATGGAGCTACATTCAAGAGAAAAAGTAGACTATTATGGGAGAGAATAAAAATATACTTGCATAATAGAAAACTAAATGTATTTAAATAGCTTTGCATTAATCAGAAAATGAACTAACATTTTTTTAGATAAAGGAAAAGTACGCACTGCATAGTCTGGCTCAAGCATATGCCGCCATCTCAATGGTACGTCAGCAGGATATATAGCTTTGTCGAGTTGTTTCATTCGCCGTATTGATACATCCATTACATCAAAGGTCATGGATTTTGTTTGAGCAAAACTGGTCTTTCAAATTGTATCCATCAATCTTCAACAACCTAGGAGTACCATGAATAATCCAGTCCCTGGGAAAAACAAGGCTAAAGTTTACATGTGAAAATAGCAATGATATGCTTCAAAAGGAAAAAAATGTACCTATCCAGGTCCTTCGTACTAGTAGTAGATAGCCACTGAAAAAACTCATTGCTGATGAATGGGTCTATTTCAGGGTGCTTCAATTTCATTGACCAGTGAGATGAAGCAAAACAGCCGTGGTGAGCTATTTTTTCGGCTCAAAAGAATAGTTGTAATCAGAGTCAAAGGAAGAAGCATTCAAATCTATTGCATTCATTGACTCGAGCATCCTTATACCCAAACACGCACCAGAGTAAATCCTATTCTCAGTTGTTGGTGATATGTTAGGTGAAAAACTAGTCATCTTAAGGGTAGCCTGAGGAGTGTCAAAACCTCTAGCATTCATAGATCCAGGTAGTGACTTATCTTCTTGAATTTTCTTAGGGTCAGTGTGCTCATTTGAAAAAATAGCATTACCATCAGAAGCTGTACTTGGACAACCAGGAGGTGTATTAAGTTGCCTTTCCTGTAAACCCACATACGTGAGGTACCGAGAACTATTAGCACCAGGAGTGTCATATCCTAATGACTTGAAAGAACCAGTGAATGACTGGTCTGCTGATCTTTTGCTAGAATCAGTCTCCTCTCTAGGAATAAGTTCATTACCAGCAACAGCTCCACATGAAGAAGCAGGAGGAGTATTGGGTTGGTCTTCCTGTAAACCAACAGACCTAAATTGTTTTTTAGAACTATTTACAGCAGGTGAGCATGGATATGCAACATTGTTAACAAATCTAGGAACATTTGTATGCAACATGGTAGTGTGCTCTCTGTTAGGACGAGATTCACTTTTAGGTTGCTTGCTTTGACATTGATCATTGATACCTGTGCATTTTGGAAAAAATGAAAGGAATTAGAATTCTGTGATCAAGCTAAAAAGATGGAGAATGCAGAGATCACCTGTTTTCAAAACTTACTTAGAGTTCTGTGATGACGCTGAAAATTATTCATGCCTTTTAGCATTTTAGTGCTACTGCTGCCGCCTACAACAGTTACACTAGGTATCCTAGTCCTTGGCATCTTGGAGTGTATTATGTTATCTTCACCTGTTTCAGAGAATGCATATATGTTCAAAACGATAAACCTTGATCAAATTCAACCCCAAAATGAAAAAGACAGCTCACCTTCTGTACTTGAATCAGTTCCGCTGAGAAAATCTTTATAGCTCCTACGTTTGGTGTCACAATTATTATTTGCTGGCTCAGAAGTGTTCCTTGTAGAGAAACAGTTGCTATTTTCTAATAACTTTTGGGCAATGTTGGCATTTTCTTTGACAATAGAAGCTGCCATCGAGCGATATGACTTGTATATATGATTTAAGCATCTGGCATTGTATAGCTTCAAGTCATCAAGAATTTTATCATCGACCTAAAATCAAGTATAGGTGAATATAAGTTAATTAATTAAAACAAACTGTAGTACCACAAAATATAATGTGCGTGCATGAAAACATAATACCTTTCCTTGGAACTTCTCCCTGACTATAGCAGCAAAATCTAGCACATCGGTTCCAAGACTTGGTGTAGTTTTAAAAAGGGTTGGCAGTGGTGAAAGAGTGTTGGAATAATATGTTATATCTTGATTGTTGAGCACAGGACATGTGGTTTGATCCCTTATCGTACGCTTTTGTTCTGACGGGTACAGTGGTGGTGAAGGAGTAAAACCAGTGGGTGCAGCAATGATCATTTGTTGATTCCCGAACATATAACATGTGTTACTTGATCGCAAAACCTATCAATGTTTGTGAAACCTGATTAGAAATTATTCAACTGATTTCTATACTAAGAAATTTTTGTGGTTGAACAAGCAATACCTGGTTACGACCAAACTCTGAGGTACTTGAAGCCACCAAAGGGACAACCCTATCTGCTTCGATCATCTCTTTGAAGCGATCATTAGAAAAATTCTTCCAACGTGGTAACATGTCATGTGGGAGATTCAATTCACCTAGATCGATGTTATCGAGGTAGAAAATCTACATTGGAAAAAATGCATGGATTTTATGAGAATAAGCATGATTCATATAAAGAATTATAGCGAGTAATTAATTCTATGTCAATAGACCAAGACTAGTTAATGTCATTCAAAAATATAACATAAGCATTGTGTTATACCTGTAAGATTAACGAACAACCAGCAACTGTGTTCAATGACCTCTGACAAGGGATTACCCAATTCACCAAATGTGCGGCGTCCAGCAAATTTGAAAGGACATAAGCACTCCAATTGTACAAAGGGATTTCATCAGGATTCTGCAGAGCACCCCAAAAATTTGTATGACCATCAGGATTGTTAGGACTTGGAGCAAGAAAGCGTCCCATCACAAAAATGACAAAGGCGGTCTTGAAATTATCTGAATGCTCATTACTCAAGACTCTTGGCAATTCCTGTTGGACAAATGTTTCTGCTGATTCAACAGTGCCATTTCCATAATCCAGGAAAGCAAGTTTTGACTTGATGAAAGCCAACTTCTCATCAACAGTTTCTAGTGAATCATCAACAATGTCAATCCTAGAGAATTTTAGGCCACTAATGTTGCCAATGTGCTCTGGGGTCATAGGCAAACTGTTTCCATCGCCAACAGTCATATGACCATGATACCATTTCACTCGGTTTAATAACCAAAAATAAAATGATTTGTTCTCATAAGTAATGTCAGGGAGAGAGAGGAGACCACCGTGTTGGAGTTGTTCCAAATTCACTCCAGGATATAGGCCAGGCTTCTGACGGAGCGAAGCGGAGGCCCGTCGCCGGAGGCTTGGGCCGGAGCGTAGCGGTATATATACCCTTGCTAGGGTTTCGTGGAGACTTGATTCTCTTGTAAGCCGCCATAGGCGTGTAACCCAAAACTCTTGAGATAGTGAGATTGTTGCTGGCTGGTGCCCGTGGTTTTTCCCCTTCACATCGGAGGGGTTTTCCACGTTAAATCGTGTGTCTCCTCTATGGTTTGATTCTTTACTTCATATTCCTATACGTCGTTCATAACAAGTGGTACCGGAGCTTTGGTTGCTGTTAGGGTTCATGACGACGTCGATGAAGTTCGATCTTCCGCTGCTGAACTACGACACGCGGTTCTCGCTATGGCAAGTCAAGATGCGGGGGATTCTGGCGCAGACTCATGACTATGATGAGGCGCTGGATAGTTTCAGAAAGAGGAAGGCCGAGTGGACTCCAGAAGAGATCCGCAAGGATCAGAAGGCGCTCGCCCTAATTCAGTTGCATCTTCATAATGATATTTTGCAGGAGTGTCTGAAAGAGAAAACTGCTGCAGAACTATGGCTGAAACTGGAATCGATCTGTATGTCCAAGGATCTAACCAGTAAGATGCAGATGAAGATGAAGCTGTTCACCCTGAAGATGAAGGAGGAGGATTCAGTGATGAGCCACATCGCTGAATTCAAGAAGATCGTCGCCGACCTAGTGTCGATGGAGGTGAAGTATGATGATGAGGACTTAGGTCTTTTGCTGTTATGTTCTTTGCCAAATTCGTATGCAAATTTTCGTGACACCATACTTTTGAGCCGTGATGAACTAACCCTAAAGGAAGTTTATGAGGCTCTCCAGTCTAGGGAGAAGATGAGAGGCATGGTGCAGAATGACGGGACGTCGTCCTCCAAGGGCGATGCTTTGCATGTGAGAGGCAGAACTGAAAACAGATCCTCCAATGATGGCAATGATGGTAGAAAGAACTACGAAAGGAGAGGCCGTTCAAAGTCCAAGCCGCATGGTAATAAAAAGTTCTGTGTTTATTGCAAGCTGACAAATCATAATGTTGAGGATTGCAGAAAAGTACAGAATAAGGAGAAGAGGAAAAACAAGTCGGCTGGTAAGGTCTCTGTTGCTGCTGCTGCGTCTGATGATGATTCTGGAGATTGTCTGGTAGTATTTGCTGGTTGTGTTGCTGGTCATGATGAATGGATTCTCGATTCCGCATGTTCATTTCATATTTGCACTAACAGAAATTGGTTTAGCTCGTATAAGTCTGTGCAGAAAGGGGATGTTGTGCGGATGGGAGATGATAACCCGTGTGACATTGTGGGGATTGGATCAGTTCAGATCAAGACTGATGATGGCATGACACGCACGCTGAAAAACGTCAGGTATATACCAGGGATGTCCAGAAATCTTATCTCATTGAGCACGCTTGATGCAGAAGGTTACAAATATTCTGGTTCAGATGGCGTTCTGAAGGTATCAAAAGGTTCTCTTGTTTGCTTGAAAGGTGATCTTAATTCTACAAAGTTATATGTCCTTAGAGGGTGTACTTTACCTGGTTCTGATTCCGCTGTTGCTGCTATTACTAATGATGAACCTAGTAAAACTAACCTTTGGCATATGCGTTTGGGACATATGAGTCACCATGGTATGGCAGAATTGATAAAGAGAAACCTGTTGGATGGCTGCACTTCGAGTAAAATAAAGTTTTGTGAGCATTGTATTTTCGGGAAGCATAAAAGGGTACATTTCAACACTTCAGTTCACACCACTAAAGGTACTCTTGATTATGTTCATGCTGATTTATGGGGTCCTTCCCGTAAGTCCTCACTTGGTGGTGCTCGTTACATGCTTACAATTATTGATGATTACTCTAGAAGGGTTTGGCCTTATTTTCTGAAACAGAAAGATGATACTTTTGTTGCTTTTAAGGACTGGAAAGTAATGATAGAAAGGCAAACTGAAAGGAAGGTAAAATTGCTTCGTACTGATAATGGTGGAGAATTTTGTTCGCGTGAATTTAATGATTATTGCAGATCGGAAGGCATTGTTAGGCATCACACCATACCCCATACTCCACAACAGAATGGTGTGGCCGAACGCATGAACAGAACCATCATGTCCAAGGCCCGTTGCATGCTGTCTAATGCCAGGATGAGCAAGCATTTTTGGGCTGAAGCTGCTAATACTGCCTGTTACTTGATAAACAGGTCGCCTTCTATTCCACTAAATAAAAGAACTCCCATTGAGGTATGGTCTGGTACGCCTGCTGATTATTCACAGTTGAAAGTTTTTGGATGCACTGCTTATGCTCATGTTGATAATGGAAAATTAGAGCCTAGAGCTGTTAAGTGTCTTTTCCTTGGTTATAGTTCTGGAGTCAAAGGCTATAAATTGTGGAATCCTGAAACAGGAAAGACTTTTATGAGCAGGAGTGTTGTTTTCAATGAATCTGTGATGTTTACTGACAGTTTGCCCTCAGATCATGTTCCAGAAAAAGAGCTGCAGCGTATGCGCATGCAGGTGGAGCATGTTGATGATGATACAGGTGTGCAGGTGGAGCCTGTTGATGAGCATGGTGACCATGATAATGATGTTGCTGAGGATGATGCTCATGATGATGTTCAGCAAACTCCTCCTATTTTGCAGTTAGAGGAGGATTTACCTATTGCTCAACGCAAGTCAAAAAGGACAATTGCACCTCCTAAGCGTCTTATTGAAGAGTGTAATTTATCTTACTATGCTTTGAGTTGTGCTGAACAGGTGGAGAATGTTCATGAGCCAGCAACCTATAAAGAAGCTATTCGTTGTGGTGATACTGAGAATTGGATTTCTGCTATGCATGAGGAGATGCAGTCTCTTGAGAAGAACAGTACATGGGAGATTGTACCTTTGCCTAAGAATAAGAAGACCATCAGCTGCAAATGGATCTTCAAGAGAAAGGAGGGTTTATCTCCAAGCGAGCCTCCAAAGTATAAGGCAAGGTTAGTTGCTAAAGGCTACAGTCAAATTCTGGGTGTTGACTACAATGATGTGTTCTCTCCAGTGGTAAAACACAGTTCAATTCGTACTTTCCTTAGTATTGTTGCTTCACATGATCTTGAGCTTGAGCAGTTAGATGTGAAGACTGCGTTTTTGCATGGAGAGCTTGAGGAGGACATATACATGAACCAACTAGAAGGGTTCATAGTGCCTGGCAAGGAAAAATATGTGTGCAAGTTGAAGAGATCCTTGTATGGTTTGAAACAGTCCCCTCGTCAGTGGAACAAGAGGTTTGATTCATTTATGTTAGCACACAGTTTTAAAAGATCTAAGTATGATAGCTGTGTTTACATCAAGCATGTTAATGGATCACCTATATATTTGCTGTTATATGTTGATGATATGCTGATTGCTGCCAAGAGCAAGATTGAAATCACTAAGTTAAAGAAGCTATTGAGTAGTGGTTTTGATATGAAAGATCTTGGTAGTGCTAAGAAAATTCTTGGTATGGAAATTAGTAGAGACAGAAAATCTGGTTTGCTATTTCTTAGTCAACAAAATTATATCAAGAAAGTTCTTCAGCGTTTCAACATGCAAAATGCTAAGGTTGTTAGTACCCCTATTGCACCTCACTTTAAGTTGTCAGCTACTCAGTGTCCTAGTACAGATGCAGAGATTGAATACATGTCAAGGGTTCCTTATTCTAGTGCTGTTGGGTCTTTGATGTATGCCATGGTTTGCTCTCGTCCAGATTTGTCATATGCTATGAGTCTTGTTAGTAGATATATGTCTAATCCTGGCAAAGAACATTGGAGGGCAGTTCAGTGGATTTTCAGGTACCTCAGAGGCACAGCAGATTCCTGTTTAAAGTTTGGAAGAACTGATAAGGGTCTTATTGGCTATGTGGATTCTGATTATGCTGCTGATCTAGACAGGCGAAGATCACTTACAGGTTATGTGTTTACTGTTGGCAGTTGTGCTGTGAGTTGGAGGGCTACTTTACAGTCAGTTGTTGCTTTGTCTACTACTGAAGCAGAATATATGGCTATTTGTGAAGCGTGCAAAGAATTAATTTGGCTGAAAGGTTTGTACGCTGAGCTTTGTGGAGTTGAATCTTGCATAAGTTTGTACTGTGACAGTCAAAGTGCAATTTACCTCACTAAAGATCAGATGTTCCATGAGAGAACTAAGCACATAGATATCAAGTATCATTTTGTGCGTGATGTGATTGAAGAAGGTAAGCTGAAGGTATGCAAAATTAGTACTCATGATAATCCTGCTGATATGATGACAAAGCCTGTTCCTGTTGCTAAGTTTGAGCTGTGCTCAAGCTTAGTTGGTTTAATTGGATAGTCCAAGAGACTATTGTTGGCACAAGTGGTTTTCTATCTTTTGTTATGTTCAGGATGAAGGGTTGATTTATGATACAAGATGAATTTGTCTCAAGGTGGAGTTTGTTGGAGTTGTTCCAAATTCACTCTAGGATATAGGCCAGGCTTTTGACGGAGCGAAGCGGAGGCCCGTCGCCGGAGGCTTGGGCCGGAGCGTAGCGGTATATATACCCTTGCTAGGGTTTCGTGGAGACTTGATTCTCTTGTAAGCCGCCATAGGCGTGTAACCTAAAACTCTTGAGATAGTGAGATTGTTGCTGGCTGGTGCCCGTGGTTTTTCCCCTTCACATCGGAGGGGTTTTCCACGTTAAATCGTGTGTCTCCTCTGTGGTTTGATTCTTTACTTCATATTCCTATACGTCGTTCATAACACACCGAACCCAATAGATTCAACAATGTTCCTTTTCCTTTCATCAAAACCTGATATGACCTGATAAACCTTGTGTGGAGAACTAAGAAATGTAACAGAATCTAAATCAAATGAATTTGCAAGCACAGTTGATAGAGGAGTAGTATCAATGACAGATCTGTGGGGATGTTGTGAATGCAATGAATAGTTTTGAGATAATCTGCTCAACCGTCTATGCCGTGGTTTATCAGAACCACTGGATCCACTATCCATGTCTGACATTGCGTAACTAAAAATAGTACAAAATACAACAGAGTTCTAATTAATTTGCTTGAACAGATGAAAGAACTACGATAGCCAATATTATTAAAAAGAACACAAGAACTTAAAGAAATGTAGTAAGGATGTAGGAAATACGGATTTAACATAAGAAACCAAAGCAAAAAGAACAAATTGGATACAAGGAATGGAGAAACACAGCAAGCCTTCGATGGATGGCAACGGTCATACCAGGGCTTGGAGAAAGAGATGTGGATGGGAGGAGTAGCTGCTATGAAACGATGTCAAGAACCAACGCCCTCAAGGAAGAATAGGCTCCTAGAGGTACAATGGAATGGTTCGTGACTACTTGAGTACCTACGGGCAGTGGTGTGGCCAACAACCAAACAGCTCGAAAAGACTAAACAAAAACAAAGAAGGTACAGGGGAAGGCAGTGGTAATAAAATAACGAGAGGAAAGGGATGTCATACTATTCAGAGTGACTTCAGAAAGAGTGAATCCATGGGTACCCTAAGGAATGTAAATAAAATAAAAAATACCAATACTGTAATAAAAATAAAAGCAAAATATTGCGTGAAATGAAAAAAGTTGACAAATGCTATGGTCCATGGTAATTAAGGGAGATACAATATTGTTCATACAAATATGTTTGGTACGAAAATATTAAGGCCCTAATACAAAGTTGTACTATTCTACAGCTTGAAATATTGGCCGTTTCTCTGATAGATTAAAAAGGAGGACTCCAGATGTTGCACGGCTTGTACAACACGATAGCTAGTTTCACAAGAAACTGATAAAATGATTTCATCAATGGTGAGCTGCAAATAAGAACAAAAAAAGGTGAGAATGATACAAATGTTGTGGAAATTAATCTTAAGAAATAGGGTCAAAGTAAGTTGTTACTTACACCATTGTGATCGGAGATGATGTCAAATATTTCGCTTTCTATTGAACCTTCAGGTAAGTCTACCTCGGTGGAATTAAAAAACTTACTTTCATTATCAATTAGATCCCATGATTCATCTCCGATATTATTCGAGGATATAGGAGCATCAACATCATTATCTGATCCATCTATCTCCATGTTGTCAAGGTCAAGATTAAAATCCTTAGCCATACCTTTAACACAGTGTATAAAAATAGCACTGAACCTATTGACAAAATTTTGCACAGGGTACAATGAAGTGTTGTGAACTAATTGAAGACATAGTTTAGTAACTGTAAGTTATATAAACGTAGTCATGGAAAAACATTACCAAATTGACTCCGTCAACAAGGGACAAGTTCTCAGGAGTCGATGGCCTATATTTAGCAATATTCCTAAGAACCTGGTCACTACAAATTGCATACCTATGTAGAGAAAACAAAATAATTAATATGAAAATAGTAATAGCAGGAAAAATAAAAACAGTTGGAAAGAAAAAATGAATCGTTAAAATAGGAAAGTACGGTGCTGCATGATTGTCTTTAGCTATCATCTTCCGAGCTTCAAGAAGCATTTGGTACAGCAAGATCTCATCCTAGAGAGAAAAAAAATTATGTATTAAAATTCATGCTAGGAAAATAAATTCATTAATATCTTAAAGAAATGTGCAAAGTCATGTATTGAAATCCATGGAAAAATAAAAGGTCACTACCATACTTTTGAAAGAAAATCGAGCTCAGGAGCGATTTCCGGATCACTAGACGTGGAGTAATCATTGTCAGACAACATTTCATCTATGACCCTTAAGATGAGAGGATGTCCAGAGTAATGGTAGGAGTGAAGGAATTTCTCTCCATCAGCAGATATGCTGTTGAAAAAGAAGTATCATGAGCCGTCAAAAGAAAAACATTAATGCGAAAAATATTTGGGAAAAAACAACTATAAACCTGACAAATCTGTATGACCCATTGACGATTTGATTAAGATAACCTGCATCAAATGATATTCATTGAGAAAATTATCATAACTTATATTTACTAATATATCAAAATGGCTAATATAACTTTATTATGAAAAAACAAATATGCTACAGACAATGACATTAGTTACCATTGGCTAATAAAATTCCACCTAGACCTTTCCACCAGTTGGCTTCACGTGATTTCCCAAGGCCATAGAATTTAGAATTTTGGAAATAGTTGGTTATAACCTTCTTGCACTAATGTTTAAAATAAAACAATTATAACAAATACACTAGGTAAACAGAACACTGAAAAGGATGGTTGTAATTAACATAGATACATGTGATCCTCTAAGCACATTGATAGGGAAGTTTAGGCCCCAACGTCCACCACACTCGTTGACACAACCAAGCAACATCACAGCCTCGGTTGATAAGTCTTTCTCCTTGCCGACCCTTGATGTGCAATTGTCGCAATTACCTGTGGTTACCAAAATGAAAGACCCACTATGTAAAAAACGATTTTTACCAACGGTTCGATTTTTTTGTAGGGGCGGCTGGTGATGGAGCCGCCCCTACAGTGGCATGCTCGGGTGCCCAAACACCAGCCGCCCCTACAAATGGAATAGCAGGGGCGGCTGGTGATACGAGCCGCCCCTACAAATGGGGTCTGATTTATAGGGGCGGCTCAATCACCAGCCGCCCCTGTAGTTTATATTTGTAGGGGCGGCTGGTGATTGAGCCGCCCCTACAAATGCCCCCGTATACATAGCTCCAATTTGTAGGGGCGGCTCAATCACCAGCCGCCCCTACAAATGACCCACATATAAAAAGGCTGCAGAACCTTTTTCCTCCTCGGGTCACTCACTCCAACCCGTGAAAAAAAGGTGGGGAGGCCTTGGGCACCTCCAAAAAACTGCTCTACTAAGGGGGAAGGTTTTGGTCTCAAATCCTTTGGTGGAGAGGTTGTAGAAGGTAAGAAAATGCTATTCCACACTTTTTTTTGAAGTTGTAATGGTTGGTTAGTGAGTAATTAGAGTTTTGTTTTTCTCTCTCTTCTATGGTGCTTGAGCTACTTATGAAGCAATTAGACCCAAGTTTTAAATGCACTAGGGTAAATTAAGGAGGGGAACAAGATCATACCCTTATTTGGTCCATGTTTCTTGATTTTAGTGAACAATTAGTTAGTTTTATGGATGTTTCATGTGCATGATGATCTAGATCTAGGGTTTGATTTTTTTATTAATTTCGTTTTTGTAAATTTATGTTTGATGAAATTGGACTAGGGTTTGTATGAAAGATATTGGGTAAAGTATAATTGTTGCTAATTGTTGTCTTTGAAATTGTTTATTGTAATCAATAAATATGTATTTTAATTATTTATGGATAAATGGGCCATTAATTAATTTTTCTCTACCATGGTGTGTTTGTATGCTTCATGTAATTATATTAGATTTATATTCATATATATCTGAAGTATATACAATTATTCTCAAGTAATTAATACTTTGATTCATTTTTATATATATCTGAATAAGTAGTCCTTTAATGTTTGTTTTGTTGTTGTTGTTGTAAAAGATGGAGTACATGAACTCTTGGATGTATGGTTCGTTAAGGTTCAAGGCAGGTTTCCGTGAAGAGGTGGATAAATTTATTGAAGCCGCAACGAAGCATGCAACGACAATGAAAGAGAATAAGGATACAATTATTTGCCCCTGTAAAGATTGCAAGAACCGTATGGCATAGACAGATGTGACTATCATCAGATCACATTTGATTATGTGAGGATTTGTTGAGGACTACACAGTGTGGATTCATCATGGTGAAACGGTTATTGTTAACAACGAGGATGATGAGGAATACGACAACGAAACCATAGAATCCCTGTCCCAATATTCAGCAGAGCTTGATGCACGAATGGATTTCGAGTTTGGTAATGAACAAGGTGGTGATGCTGGTGGTTGGGATGGTAACGATGAAGGTGGTGCCAATAATGATGGTGGAGCACGTGTCGAGGATGAAGATGATTTAGAGGATATGATTCAAGCCCTTGGACCAGAGATTTTACTAAATAGCCCGAAAGGTCTAGAAAATTTGGAAAGGGTGACAAAAGCATCGAAGGAGACTGTGTATGGTGTTGAAAAGGGCTGTTCGACACATTGGACATTGCTACATTTCATACTTGAGCTGCTCATCCTAAAGGCTAAGTACGGCTGGTTAGACTATAGTTTCAATGATCTATTGCATCTCCTATCATGGGTGCTGCCACAACCAAACTCAGTTCCCGCCAACACATACCAAACGAAGAAGGTCATAAGTCCATTGACAATGGGGGTTGAAAAAATACATGCATGCCCCAACCACTGTATACTTTTTCTTGGCGAAACGTTCAAGTCACTAGATAAATGTCCCCGGTGTGGGGCCAGCCGGTACAAGAACAATGACCTTTACGGTGGGGACGAACCCTCCACGGGGAAAAAGAGGAATAAGAAGGGTACAAAAAAGGTGGTACAAGAATCTCAGCCCCCAGAGGATACTCCATTAGGCAACGATGCAAAGCAGAGAAGAATTCCTGCCCTAGTAATGTGGTACCTGCCAGTGACCGACCGCTTGAGACGTATCTTCCTAAACCCTAAAGAAGCCGCACTCATGACATGGTGGGATGATGAGCGCAAGGTGGATGATGATAAGATTGCACACCCGGCTGATTGTAGTCAGTGGCAAAGGTTTGATGAGAAGCACAAAGAATTCAGCGATGACCCAAGAAATGTACGGTTTGGCTTGAGGACCGATGGAATGAATCCCTTCAATGAGAGGATGAGTGACCATAGCATATGGCCAGTGATCTTGACCATGTACAATATCCCAACATGGTTGTGTCAGAAGAGAAAGTACCTTCTCCTCACTATTCTTATTTCTGGCCCTAAACAACCAGGCATTGATATAGACGTGTTCCTTGAGCCCTTGATGCAAGAAATGGAGAGGCTATGGAAGCATGGGGAGCAGATGTATGATGCATTCCGAAAGGAGGACTTCATATGTAGAGCAATAATATTTGTTACTACCAATGATTACCCCGCCCTGTTTGCTTTGTCTGGACAGATCAAAGGAAAGACGGGATGCTTGGTTTGCTTGGATGGTACTACATGGGTGTACCTAGATGCATCCAAGAAGATAGTTTACCTAAGGAACTGACACTTCTTAAAGACAAGTCACAAGTACCGCAATAAATTGTTCTTTAGATTTTATGATAATGCCCTGGAGATTGAACCCCCTCCGGAGAGACATCATAATGGAGAACACGTGTACAGAATGGTGAAAAACATACGCGTCGTCTATGGAAAGAAGAATCCGGATGGGACGAACAGAGATAGAAGCACACCTCCTGTCGAAGGCGTACCTTTCAAGAAACAATTGATCTTCTTTCAGTATCTTCCTTATTGGCCAGACTTGGAGGTCCCCCATGCCATTGATGCTATGCACGTGTAGAAGAATGTCTTTGATAGTCTCATTGCTACCTTGATGGACACAGGCAAGTCAAAGGATGGTCTGAAAGCACGGAAAGACATGGTGCAGCTAAACGTGATGCCACAGCTTCACCCGGTACCTGAGGCTAATGGAAAATACACTCTGCCCGCGGCGTGCTTCAACCTAACACTAGACGAGAAGAAAGCTATATGCACTTTCCTAAGGGGGATCAAAGTCCCAACTGGGTTTTCAGCAAATGTGAAGAAGCTAGTGTCGATGAAGGACTTGTCAATAACACACTGCAAGGCTCACGATTGCCATGTGATGCTGACAATGTTTCTACCTATTGCAATCAGGGCTATAAAGCCAGAGTTCTTGAAAATGGCCATCACCCGCATGTGCTACTTCTTTTCGAGGAGCTCACAGAAGACAATTGGCAAGGAAGAGCTGAGTGACCTACATGAATTTGTGGTGGAGACACAAAACCAACTGGAGATGTGTTTACCTCCTGCTTTTTTTGATATAATGCCACATCTCATGATTCACATGGTTCATCAAATATAGGCGCTTGGCGCTTGTTACTTGCATGAAATGTGGTCCTATGAGCTGTTCATGTCAGTTCTAAGTCAATACGTGCATAATCAAGCATTCCCAGAGGGCTCCATGATAGAGGGTTATAGTACTGAAGAAGTCGTCGAGTGCTGTCAAGAGTACCTAAAAGTACAGAAAGGGATTGGTAAACCCGATTCTCGTCACAAGGGTAGGCTGGCTGGGAAGGGCACCAGTGGTAGAAAAGTGTTCATCGACCATGATTACAAAGAGGTGAGTCGGGCGCATTATAGTGTCTTGCAGAGTACACAACTAATGCAACCGTATATTGATGAACACTTGGCTATCATTATGGCGGAGAGAAATGGCCGTTTGGATGATTGGATCATGAAACAACACAAGCAACGACTAACTACATGGTTGATGGACCAAAACATACCGCCTGGAGAAACCATAGACTCTATTACCATCAGTAGGTTGGCGGAGGGGCCATCGAGACAAGTGACATCTTGGAATGCTTATGACATCAATGGGTATACGTACTATACCCACGCAATGGATAGTAAATATGTGAACCAAAACAGCAACGTTCGAATAGAGGCTCTCGATGGATTAGGGCGAACGATCCAATACTTTGGCATCATTGAAGAGATATGGGAACTTGACTATGGAAGGGATATAACGGTGGCCCTGTTTCGATGCCGTTGGATCAAACAACACCAACTAAACGAGATTGGATTGAGAGTCCTGGACCTCGAGAATCTAGGCTACCAAGATGACCCTTGGGTGCTCGCTTCACGTGTCGCACAAGTTTTCTATATGTCTGACCCACAAAGTAACCTCCCCCTGAAGAAGAAGACAAAGCACGTGGTTGCCTCTAGGAAACAACACATTATTAGAGTTGATGGCGTGGACGATGTTGAAGCTTACAATAACTACGATGAGATGCCACTATTCACAGTCTTTCCTAAGAAGACCAGTGTTGTGGAAAAGAACCTCCCCAAAGACAAAATGCCATGGGAACGAAAAGGTGTCAAGGGGAAAGTCGTTACAGCGGGCTAGCTAGTTGTTGAACGTGGAGTGTTTGTGTAAGTGTGTGTTTGTAAGACTTCATTTATGCATGCGTGTGAGACTATATATTTATGTACGTGTGTAAGACTACATATTTTTGTATATGTGTGAGACTACATTTTATGCATGTGAGACTACCCTTTGCAACATCCAGATGACTCTATTTATGTACGTGTGTAAGACTACTTTTATTTTGGTCACAATTGTTTTATATATACACAATTGTTTTTATAATACAGAATTAACAGTTTAAAAAAATAAAAATATATTTCTTGGGGCGGCTGGATCAGAAACCGCCCCTACAAATGCATTTGTAGGGGCGGCTAGATCAGGAACCGCCCCTACAAATCATCCTGTCTATGAAAATGAGGGCGCACGGGTGTTGGCTTTATTTGGTCGCTCTCTTCTCCTCCGACTCCGTCAGGCTGCCCCGCACCTGCGCCCCTTCCCCGCCGACGCCGGCCCACGCCCCTTCCCCGCACCCGTGTGCCCCATCTCCGCGCCCCTCCCCGCACCTCTGCCCCCTCGCCCCCTCCCGCTCCCCCTCCCGCGCACCCGCCCTAGGGTTTCTAGAGGAGTGGCGATGCCGCTGGTGAGCAAGGAGCCTTTTTAGCCTCCAGCGGTCCCGCCCCTGCACGCCGACGACGTAGGCTCCCGGCGCCCCGCTCCCGTTCACCTCGCCTGCCCTAGGACTGCATTCGGTTGGCTGCACACGGCCTTGCCGACCGCCGTCGCCCTACTCCTAGCTGCCCAGGTCTTCGCCGAACCCTTTGCCGACAACGAGCATCCACCAGTCACACACCAGGTATGCCCGCCCCTCTCTTCCCTTCCTTCTAGGCAAAATTGAGCACCCGAACCCTAATTGAGTCACACACCAGGACTGGATTCGGTTTGCTTATACACAGGTTTAGGATTGAAGTTTTCTTTTCTTTTTTAGTTAGTATGCTGCAGTGTCGTGAGATATAAATTGAACATGATATAAGCAGTTTCAAAAATTAGTATGCTTGTGTTTGCTTATACACAGGTTTAGGATTGAAGTTTTTTTTAGAGTGGCAGTTTCAAAAATTTAGGTATCGGGATATCAATTTGTCAACGGATTAGAAATTAAGAATGCAGTTTGCAGGATTTTTTTACATGGTGCTGGTGATGAACATGAAATTTCTAGCAGCAAGTACACATGTTATTTCTTTAATGATCTGTTCTGACTTCCTGGATTATATACTATAGTAAAACTTAATTATTTATTTTTTATCAGCAAGTACACATGTTATTTCTTATTTGCAGTATGACATGATATGATTTGTGGTAGGTTCTTGCATTTGAACTATGGTTGGATTGATACATGACGTTGCAGAGAAGAATTTAGTTTTCATTGTTGAGTTATCAGTTTGACTTCAGCATAATGAGATGTGCTAGATTACTTGTCAAAATATTGCTGCATTGTTCTAGCATGCTGGCTTGACTGTATTTTTTGTATGAAAACTTGTGCTACTTGCTGGACTATGATAGTAAAGTTGTATTACTTGCTGGACTATGATACTTGCTTGACTGTATTAGTTGACAGTTTCAATTTAGGTGATTGTCGTCCACACCTAGCATGTCAAAATCAAGAACTGGAAGCACAAGCAAAAGCCAACTCCTAATATAAATAATACAAAATGCTACTCAACTGTCTTGATGCTTACTACTGTTTGGTTTTGATTGGGCTCCATGGCACTTACACTGCATACTTTCAACTGTCTTGATGCTTACTACTTTTAGCACATGCCACTCTATAACTTTCTTGATGCTTACTACTTTTAGCACATGCCAGTGGTTGCAACTGTCTTGATGCTTACTAGCAGTGGTTGTCACTATCTTGATGCTTACTAGCAGTGGTTGTCACTGTCTTGATGCTTACTAGCAGTGGTCGTCAATATCAAATCCTTAGTACTACTGCTACTAATACTTAACTACTACTTAAGCTATCCTTCCTACTAGTCTGTACTCTTACTCTTACTCTTACTACTACTTCACTACTCTTACTCGTGCCTACTACTTCTCTTACTACTACTACTACTCTACTCCTACTCCTATACTACTACTACTCCACTACTACTGCTACTGCTCTACTCTACTACTTTTACTACTACTCCTCTACTCTACTCTACTATCTCTACTACTCTCTACTTTTCTATACTATTACTACTACATAACTACTGCCACTGCTCTATACTACTACTACTCTATACTACTTAACTGCTGCTGCTACTCTATACTACTACTTAACTACTACTTAAGTTGTCCTTGCTACTACTTTATACTCTTACTCTTACTACTACTTCACTACTCTTACACTACTACTCTTACTACTACTCCACTGCTCTTACTACTCCTACTACTCCTCCTCTTACTACTCCTACTACTCCTCTTACTACTCCTACTACTCGTCTTACTACTTGCTACTCCTAAGTGGCTGCTGCTCTTACTCTACTACTACCACTACTGCTACACTTACTCTACTCTACTACTTTCTACTTACTACTACTACTTGCTACTTCTAGCTACTAACTGTTGGTTGCTGTTGCTTTTTTTGCCAAATCTCCTAGGACTCGCCCAGGACTTGTTGTCCTATCTTTTGCCATCAGCTGCTGCACTATGTTTGCTAAGCAGCTGTTGGTTTTTTTTTGCCAAATCTCCCCTCTCCTCTCCTCTCCTCTCCTTTGTTTTGCCGATGATGAAATTGTCCAAGTACATACATTATATGGAATATGAGCTGATGATCAAGAACTTGTGAGGAACTTGGCATCATTAGCAGTCGCCCCTACATTACCTTCTCCTCTCTTCTCTGTTATGATGCCTTGATGCTCCAAGTTCAAGATCAGATGATGATTGACATGTTTCTGAGGCCTCTACTACTGCTACTACTAGTTTTTTGATATATTGTTGTTTTATAGGACTACTTTGGTTTATAGCCCTTTTTTATTTCTTATACCTTCTCACGTACCTAAAGCACACTTTCTTGCATCTTTTAGAATAAAGCACGGAATAATGTCGTGGACAACAGACAGTGCAGCTCGATGCCCCGAGCATGATGAGCAGCCAACCCTTGAGGAGCAAGCACTAGAGGACCAGCTTACTTAGGAATAGTTCGATAATGAGGTAGAAAAGGATCTAGAAGTGATGCTTACTCAGGAGGAGTGTGACGAGGAGGAAGGCCCCGAAGGAGAGACTGCTGAAGGCGAAGAAGAAGAGGATGATGATGATGATGACTCAGAAGAGGGATATGAAAGTCCTGAGGATCCTTTCCCATGTGAACCAAGAAGGAGGCCAACGGAGGAAGATTTGGACAAGGATTTTGACCTGAACAAGGAGGTAGGGAAGAAGCCTTAGCTTGTAAATTTTGCTAAAGCTTTGGTAGTGTTACCTCTGCTAACACTTTGACCTGTCCTATATACAGGTCCCTCATGAAACTCAGAAAAGACGACGTCGATGTCCATGACATCTCGCTGGGCAAGACGGAGTAGAGGAAAGGAGAGCAGAGGCAACAACCATAGAGACAGATCACGATGCCTCTGCTCCACAAACTCAAGGCACAACCACGACTACCAAGCCTAAGAGGAAATGAGGGGATAGAAAATGAAATCTATATCCAGATAAGGCATGCTATGTGATAACCGAGGTCAGGCCAGCAGGGGAGATTCTTGAGCCGAAGGAATTAAGAGGATGATTCCGTAATGCGATCGGGGCCCTAGTAAGAGATAAATTGAACCCAGCAATCCCTAACTGGAAAGAGGTACCAGAGAACACAAAGAATGAACTATGGGACAGACAGCTGAAGGTCAATTTTAGATTTCTAGAGGGTAAGCACAAATTGGTAAAAAAAATGCTATTAGGATGATGGGAGAGTCATTCCGATGTTGGAGGTCGGAGCTCAACATGAAGTATATCCAAAAGGGGTTAACTCCCTTCAACGAGTTTGGCAAAATAACTCCTAGTCAATGGGAGGAGCTCGTGGCTTAGAAGACTTCACTGGAGGCATTAGAGCTCAGTGCCCGTAACACCGAGCTGGCAAAGAGGAACAAACACCACCATCATCTAGGCCCCGGTGGCTACTATGCCAAGGAAGAGCAGTTTAGGAAGATGGACGAAGAGGCCGCAGCTGCTGGGAATATCGATGTGACAAATTTGAAGGTACGCTTAAGGAACTGGATATATGCGAGGAGTACAGAATCATTCGGTAGTAATCTTAAGTTTGATAAGCCAGAGACCCAAGAGGCGGTATCAAGGATACTGAAATATGCTAAAGACAAGGAGAAGGGCTCATTCAATCCTTCCAGAGAGAGGGACGAGCTTAGCCTTGGCTTGGGAAACAAGGAGCACACAGGCCGCACCAGGAGGCTAGGGAAAAGGACGACCTAGAAGCAAGGATTCAAAGAGGACAGACACATGTACAAGAAACATGGCCAAGACCGGGAGACTAGTCTTGAGCTCCAAGTGAAGGCTCTAGTTGCGAAGGCGCTGGAGGAGCAAGGACTATCTATGGAGCCACGGATATTAGTGACGCCATCAGGAGAACTGGCATTAGTTGGCAGCCCTCTGAAAGTTCCTAGCAGCCAAGGTTCCACTGCAACCATAACCCCAGTCGATCGCATACGGGAACCAACTAGTTGCACCTTGGTGTTTCTCAGCGGTTGGTAGAACACTGTGATGGAGGTGGCAACGGGTGTGGCACATCCTCCCGGTGGCTTACACCACAATAATAAGATACCACCGGACTATACTAGGGTCGAGGTGCATACAGTGAAGCCCGAGTTCATGTAGTGGAGGATAGACTATGCAACTCCCGAGGGGCTAGTGTTACTCGAAGATGTTATGGGGCAGTTCATCCTCTGGCACAAACGGGACATTATATTGACTGCTTCTTCGCCGCCTCCCCCTCTCCCAAATTTAGAGCGAGTTGTTGAGGTCGAGGAGATATTTTCACCGTCTCGTGACCCCCACATTCCTGAGATGCCACATTCTTCCCCGCCTCCTAGCGAGCATGTGTCTGATGAGATGCCACAACCTTCTCCAGCTTGTACCAAGCAAGTGCATCATGAGATACCACAGTCTTCTCAACAAGCACAACCGATACATGAACAACGAGTGCCTCCTGAAGAAGCTGCAGCACAAGAAGATGAGGACGTGCCTGAATGGGAACTTCGAAAGAAGCATCCAATCACCATAAGGCCAGTTTATGTTCCGATCAAAGACGTCTCGTCGGTGTCCAAGTGGTATTCCCATGACCAGTTCAAGCCTGAGAACCAAGTTAAAAAAGTCCCATCACGGGGTTCTGAGGAGGCTGTCACTAGCAAACTCCACCAAATTGTAAAGCAGTATCCAAATGTTGATGCCATCAAATGGTCAAAGGATTGCTCGAAAACATATGAAAGAGGCAAGCCCTTCCTACCAAACTGGGACATCCAGCGCCTACCACTTGGAATGAGAAGGTTCCATGATTGGTACTTGCGTGTTCTCCCAACGAGCATAGATATCATACAAGCATGCTTCCCCACCGACACATTTGGAAGCCCAGCTAGGAAAATTGTCTTTGACTTCAATGACATGCAGACATGCTTTCACCTAGGAGAAATGGAGATGAATCTAATTCACACGTGGTGCCTGTAAGTCCTTATCCTCCCGATATGATATGAATGTAATCTTTGAATTTTATTGTAACTAACCCACGCCGTGATTTGTAGAATGCAAGTGCACATTGTCAAACAAATGCCAAGTGTGAAAGCCGGGTATGTGGACCCTCAAGCTATAGCCCAAACAAATTTCAATTACCCTAAACGGTGGATACTAGATGCCAAAGAGCTAGCTGCTGCAAAGACTCTTCGGGAGAAAGAGCACATCCGTACGGCGAAACTAAGGGAAGAGTCCCTTAAGGTTGCGGCATACATTGCCCTGGCTTTCAAAAATCTCCAACAACACTCTACTATATGGCTACCATACAACTTCGAGTAAGCTCAACTCTATACTTAAAGCTTTGTTCGATATATTTTATTCGATGCAAAAGACCTTATCTAGTTCTATGATTAAATCCATGCAGCAACCACTGGATTTGTATAGCCGTCGATGTCGGGAGGAGCATGGCATGGGTCTTTGATTCATTAGATAAGGACACAGTGACATACAAAGACTTCATATCGATTCTCAAGACGTATACATATCGACAATCCTCATTAGCTTATATGTTTGTATACATACTTATAACGTTCACTTTTGGATACTAACAAGTTGTATTTGCTAAAATAATTTGAGCAGGGCATTTAGGTTCTATGTCACTAATCATCATGGAAGGCATGATCCAACAAGGAAGGAAAAGCTGGCTATAAAAACACTATGCGCGGTAAGTGTAACTTACTTCTTCAGTACTCCGGTGATGTCAAAAGCATTACTTAACATTTTCATATGCAAAACACACAGTGTCCCAAGCAGAAGCCTGAGAGTGTACATTGTGGATACTATATATGTTCTATGATGAGTAACACCGGTGCTTACAGGAGACACCCCTTAAGGGTAAGTTTGAACCTCTTCACCCGTAGTATAAAAACTTCATAAATGGTATGAAATACTAAACCGAAACTTGTTCTCTTGTAGTGGAGAGAAGAGAAAGGAATGAAAAGAGACCCATACAAGGATGACCAACTCTTAGAGCTCGTCGGCGACCTTTGCAACTTCATATTGGACCAGGTTGTACACGTCAGAGGCGCCTACCATGACCGAGAGTCTGAGTTATGTACAAATCCTCAGTACCAACACCTTCGTGAGACTGAAAGGCTAGCTCTAGGACGTTGATAACAATGTGTATGGAATTTATATATTTAATGATGGATTGTATATATTCTTGTGAATTGGACTTGTAATTGTAGTTTATAGAATACTCTTGTGCTTGTAGTCGCGGTCGCGGGGCGTTCAACAACGCGAACGTTGGTCGTGGGGCGTTCGGCAACGCGAACGCGGTTCGGAATGTTGGTCGCGGGGCGTTCGGCAACACGAACGCGGTTCGGAATGTTGGTCGTGGGACAGCCGCCCCTACAAATCGATTTGTAAGGCCGGCTTGGGAACCGCCCCTTTAAATGCATAATTTGTAGAGACCCTTGCGTAGGGGCGGCTGGGCAAACCGCCCCTACAAAGGGTTACCAGCCGTCCGTAGAAATGCTTTTTGTAGTAGTGACCAAAGGAATATACAAATGTGAATAAAATAAATGTGAAATATTTGGATTCACTACTAACCACAATTGTCACCACCAGCTTCGCTAAAATAATTAAGAATAAGTTGGCGACGGCATGTAGCAAGGACACAATAACTTTCGGCAGCAAAGAAAGATGACATGATAACTTCTTTTTGAGCTTCCTGTATAATGTAATAGTTTAGATGCTGAAAATATGATACAAAAAACTTAAAGGAAAAATGCAAAACTCGCAGTATTAGTTGCAGCACAATAAAAATCACCCCTAGAGAAATCACTTCGGCTATAATAAAGCAAACATGTTGAAGGCAAACCATCGCGTCCGCATCTACCGCTCTCTTGATAGTATGACTCAAGGCTTTTGGGGCAACCAAAATGAATAACACACCTGACATCTGGCTTGTCTATACCCATACCAAAGGCAATAGTGGTCACCATGACAAATACCTCGTCAGTAACAAATGACCAAAAAATGATTGTTACATGTAATAAGTGAAAGCGAAAGATAAATGAACCAAAGAAATGAATAATTTTGGTTATAACTAAAACGAACTTGTGTGCAGCCTCTCTTAAAGCACTATCCATCTGTCCATGATACATTTTTGCATCAACACCAAGAGATTTAAGAGCATCATGTACCTAGTATCAACACCAAGAGATTTAAGAGCATCAACACCAAGAGAGAGAAAATAATAATTAAAATAAATAAAAATAAAAATAAAAGAAAAAACTAAACAAAAAATAAACCAGCCTGCTCAGTGTCACATATTGTGATGCAATATATTATAGTTGATTCACGGGCTGATACCCGACGAGGAACATCTCGTATCAACTCAGCAATTGCTTCGTTACTGCATGTGCTAGATCTAATTAATTTTACTCCACAAAACAAGTAATTAGGTCTATCAAAAGAGCCAATGAATACGAATGGTTCACCTAGGATAAGTGATTTGCAAATATCTTCGTGGACCCTGGTAAATAAATAATGTAAATAGATATCTCTTTCCAGGAAAAACATTAATATAGTTCAATAATAAATCTGGTATTACCTATCAGTAGCCGTTGCAGTCAATGTTAAAAATGGGATACCAAACAATTTAGCTCTTAAACGATGGAGCATTTTGTACTCAATCCTAAATTTGGAACATAATATAAAGAAAAAATAAGAAATAAGCAAATGAAAATTTGACAAGGAAATCCGGATTAATGAAATACCTGATGCAATGTGCTTCGTCCACGGCCAACAGACAAATGCCACGACGGATCATGTTAGACCAAAAACTGAGAGTAACACGATTAGAATGGTGGGTAATTGTTTCTGATTAGTATCTTAACGATGCTTTGAATATATATTAATGATAATACTATCGGGAAGGGAAATTACCTTTTCCGGTGTCTAGTACAACGCATCATACAAACCACTTTGAGCGTAGTTCATTACTACAGCATGATTCTTTTGCGTGCTTCCTAAATAGTCAGAATGCACCCCTCTTTGCTGCAAGCTCATGACCTATAATGCTATATTGTTAAAATAACAAAACAAAATATAGCAATAAAAATAGGGAGAAATGGGCCACCTGGTCTTGCATTAAGGACAACAATGGGCTAATGACAATTGCAGTCTTTTTTTGTTAATAACGGGGGAAGCTGGTAGCTACAAGTGTTAAAAAGGGAGTGCAGAGGAGAGATTGGAGTGTAGAATATTAAACAAAAAATACATAATAGTTCTTGAATTTAGTAAATAATAAATAAGAACACTTTACTGTGGTTCATGATGCCGGCACTTATGAAGGAATTATCACATACCACCTTGATTTGCCGCCACCTGTAGCAATGACAGCTAAACAATCATGGCCCCTTCTAACTGCGTCCACAACATCACGTTGGTATGGTCGTAGGGATGAAAAACCAAAATACTTCTGCGAATGATAAATATGTACATATTAGGAATGTAAACGTGCTATTGAAAATAATTGAATGGTGAAGATGCTTACTTTAAGAACGGCGTCCATGGTAAAGAAAGAGTTAAAGTATGGACAAGGAAGCGGCGAAGGGAACGCTGATAGCATAAATGATGAGTGGCGATGAGAATAGGCGGCCATCTAGCTATGGATAGCTAAAACCTTAGGGGTGTGGTGCCGCTGCCAAACATGTACAAAGAGCAGGATTCCCTGAGGATGACGAGACAGAAAGTAAAAATACTTTAAGGGAATCACTGCAGCGGCACCAGTCTTGTCAACTGCACCATCAAATAATGAACTGGAGAGATAGGTTCACCAGAGGGTATCGAGTACTAAACCAAATATTTGAACGAATATTTGAACGAAAGGCATATAGAAGGTTAGGGCCAAGTAAATCGAGAACGGATGCGACTGTTGCATGTACCACAAAATTATCATGAGGAAAAAAAGAACCTCAAGAATGGTACATAGTTCACGTGAAAGATTCTACTATGAGAAAGAGAGAAAAATAATAAATAGTAAACTTACTATATAATAGGCTACCACCATTCCTAGAACCCCCAACACAACACATATGTTGTATTGTGCTCTGCAAGGCTAGCTTAATCATGGGAAAAGGGTAAAGAAAGGTATGCCAAGTGAATATTTAATTTTGTGTCATACTATGTGATTATTATTACAAGAAGATGTTCTTTTTAACAACTAATATAATTTACTCTGTTCTAATATTTACATATAGAGTTGGAGATGACATTTCCCATGACAACAAATTTGACGGAAAAGCTATTTTAGAGCTCATTAGTAGTCTATATGAGGAAGAAGACGACATGATTGTTTCAGCTGAAGGTGTGGCAAGTGATGAAAACATACGTCACCTTAAGAATCAAACTACTCAAGGGCTAATCAATGGTGTAGATGGCTATATAGTACATGAAAACAATGAATTTTCCTATCCTTTCTGCCCTGACTACTTGAAAATATGCTCATACGCAGATCTCATAGTCCACGCCCACGACATGGCAAGGGATCATAAAAAAAGAAACCAACATTGTGCATCGAGTTCTAGTAGAGTACCTGATGTGGAGCAGGGACCTAGTTAAGTTCCATGAAGAAATAGGCATTCACATGTAGATTACTGCCTAGAGAAGCAATTTGACTTGTGTACTGTTATGTGTCAAATTGAAAATAATTATTGTTACTTATCCGTCTCATATTGTTATGAAGAGAGCCACGTCTGAACTTTAGATTTTATTTTCACCAAATAGTGCTATTGTAGTAATCCATCAAAAGTCAACAGACACACTAATCTGAATAAAATACGGTTGTAAGATCTTAAGGTTCGCTCTTTTATAGTTCATATTTCCATCATTGGCCATTTTACAAATGAAAAAATAGGGAGATATTCTTAGTGTCTCGTAATGAATTAAATTGGGAGTTGTGAAAATGTCGGGGTGCCAAGTTAATATGAGACCTAAATATAAGGGATACTAATTTGGCCAATATCGAAACGTGGGGGGGGGGGGGGGGGGCAAGAGGTACCGAACTGGACAAATAAAAAGGAGGGACTGATCCAAACAGATAATACCAAGATGTAACAAAAAAATGTTCCAATATTGGAGGGGCCTGTAGCAAAATGCTTCGGCCAATATCAAATAGTTCATTTTATATTTGTTGACACAAAATGTGACGCACTGTGCCTCACACACAGCAAGCCGGAAAGCGTGGCTTCAATCAGGTTCCCGGGTGTTTCGTGATCCGGAAGCGTGCCAGTCAGTTTGACCTGAAAACTAACAAGGGATAAAACAATTAAATGTCAAACCGGAACATGTCGGGTAATACCAGACAGTTCCACATATACGGCCCTGAAGCCACTTACAACGACATACAGCTATAGAGAGCTGTCTGCCAACAAGTTCATAAACCATTCAGCTAATCGTAAGGTGAATGCACGTAAAGACCTAATTGCCGAATGCATGTGCATGGGAAGACATGTTTGAACAAGTGAAATTAATTATGAGCTAATGCATAACCAAGCTCGGCAATCCAGCCGAATTGGGGTCCATGAAGAAGGAACGTACAAATAAAAAACGATTAAACTAAGCTAAAACTTGCATCTGCCGCACGACACCTAGTTTCGTTAAAGCTTAAACGTGATTAACATGCATGAACCCGCAACATGTGACAATCTAGATTAAAACAATTCAGCCATTATGAGCATGTTATCTATTTTGCAAAGGTAATATAAAAAAACAATGATCGTTGAAGCACGAATAAAACCACGAGAGAAAGAAGGCCGAACAATATCAATCTAAATTGGGCAGAAGTGTGTTACAAATATATAAAAGGTTTAAAACATGCAACACTGGATAACTTAATGAATCTATTTAGATTTGCCATATCTAATATAGAGCCGATAACTATCTCGCTTTCACTAAGCATATTGAGCAAACGCCTGCCGCACGGTATCTACTCATAAACAAAGCATAAGCAAAGACTTCTTGATTGTCAAGCAAAGATCCGCCGCACGACCATTGAAAACAAACAAGACTACTTGCATCACGTCTAAATCCACCGCATGATACTAAACATGATAACAACGTTGTCGGAACTTATGGAGGTCGATGGATCGATGACTCCTCTCGAAGAACTCGACGACACGACAAGAGGACTCGAAAGTTGGCACGGGGCCGGTTGTATTGATTTGGTTGTGAACCCCCTAAACTTCTAGATTCCTTTATTATTACAACTCTCATCTTTCCGATCGGTCTTGCCTGCCATCTTCTGTTTTCCCGAATGGAGTTACCGTCTTCTGGAGTAACCGACCGCACAAGCATTTAGCCGACCGCTTGTTTTGTTTGCTGAACACCCTTCTTCCCGCATGCGGGTCTACCTGTCATCTTCCAGAATTGACCAAAATCCAGTGTTAACACATGCCCCCTCAATTTCGGGATAAAAGTTGTTTTATTCTGAAATTGACCACAAGCTCTTTCATCCTCCTAGGTCATCACCGTTCAATACCGCAGCCGCTACCCAAAAATTCAAGCTTTCAGCGCAACCTCGGACCTCCTTCGAATCTTCAATGGCGACCCAGGATGAAATCCCAGAGGTAAACTTTACTTATATTCGGCAACTTTCATTTTATCCTTCCGCTCCTCTTTTGATTTATTCCCCTTTGATTTCAATCACCTTCTAAAGGAATACAAGAGCCAGATTTTGATCCCCTATGCTGCCAACCCCGACTCCTATTTCCTTGGCCCAATGGGAAATCCTGACCCTTCTGAAATTATTGAGAAGGAAACCCAAAGAATTCCTTTCAAGTCTGGGATCACCTCGTCAAACCGATGGCCAAACACGTTCAAGAATTGGCCATTTCCCCCAATCACCGGATGGCGTAATTGGTACAGGAGAATGCTGGAGAAAAGCAGCAGCCACTAGGAAAGTCAGGACATCAGTCATTGTCTGGAATTATCTTTAGCAGAAACACCCAGGAATGATTCCCTTTTGATAGCAGTTTCCCATTTTTGGTCTGACACTATCAATGCCTTTATCTTTGGTCATGGTATGATGACCATCACTCTAGCCGACGTGTTCATGATGACTGGCTTGAACGTGTCATTGCCAGTATATCCCTATAAGTACAAGAGCAAAAGTAATCAAAGAGCCGTCAGCTCTGGATGTGGATGGGTCAAACATATTCAGAACTACATGAATGCATCTGGCACCGTCTCTGACAAAGAGTTGAAAGCCTTCATGAATATGTGGCTATGCAGATTCATCTTCTGTGGAAAATCCAATGAACCAACCCTGAATCACATGGTAATGGCTGAAGACTTAGCTGCAGGCACTCAGATCCCACTAGGCAAATATCTCTTAGGGTCTGTTTATCATATGATGCATCAGATTACTCTTCAGATGCGCCAAGGTGGAGAAATCTCTTGTGTGAATGGTCCCTGGTGGCTAATTCAAATGTGGCTCCAGCTATATATGCATCAGATAACCTCTGTGAGCCTCTTCAATCTAAGTTTTCCTTCAGTTAACTATGCTGAAGGCAGTACAGCAAAAGGTTAAGGCTTGTCAGACTTATGGGGAAGCAGCATCATCTATAAGCATTGATATAGACATCGGTCATTTCTTCAAGCTATTTTTCAAAGGATTCGGCAATGTGCTCTGGTTTCCTTACAGAGAAAACGAAAATTTGACTTTGCCCTGCAAGTTTAGCTATGAAATTGGTTGTTCAGGTCAAGAATCCACGAAGATTTTCAACTCCTTTATCAAACCTTGCACTTTGCTAGCCGAATTTCATCATGGGAGGTTAGTGCAATCCACCTATGAATTCTATTATCCAAACATGGTGGCCAGACAATTAGGATGTGGCCAACTGCCTCCAAAATTCCTCTTCTCAACAATCATAAAGTCAAGGGAAGTAATAATAGAAGGAATGGAAGCCAAGAAGGTCTTTGAATTAGGATGGGAATTGCCAACATACGAACCATCTCCATTTGGGTTAATAGATGTTGCTCATCCCTTCTTTGTTTCTTGGTGGCAAGAATGGCATGCTCATATCTTCAATATATCAGTTCATTCTTTATGCAAAAACTTGCAACCCGATTTTGCTTCTGACAGTGAGGTAATTTCATTATGCCCATCATTTCTTGTTCTTGAATCCACTTCTTATTTTAACATCTGGTCATGCACAGGATCTTGAGTTTACTCTCCCAGCCAAAGCAATCCAGTACTATTCGGCTGGTCCCAAGCCTGCTCTGGGGTTTGATGCTCCAAACTTAAAGGAATTCATGAAAACTTCTGCAACTTTGGATTCAGCACCTCTAAAGGCACTCATGAGAACTCCTGCTACTTCAGCTGCTGCATCTTCAAGAGGAAAAAGCAAAAGGAAAACACCTGAAAGTTTTCTCTTACCCAAGAAACCAAGGACCAAGAAAGCCAAATTATCTCTTAAGGTATGAACCTTTTATTCTCTATCAGGTTACCAACCTCACTTATCAGTAAACCTGACCACCTCTTACATTCATTACTTCCATTGCAGCCACAAGTCGAAATTCCCACACTAGGCAATACCTCAGCACCTGTAGAACCAACCCCTGAAGTTTTTACTGAAGATGAAGAAATCCATGATAGCGAAACTTCAGAGACTCATGAAGCTGAAGGCTTAAAGGCTCATAAACCTGATGAGACTATAGGTAACATTGTTCAACCAATTCTCTTTTTCTTTCTTTTAAACAACATCTATCTCTTATGCTCATTATCATTTACTTTACTGAAAATAGATGAAATCTTAGATGAACTGGCAAGGGAAACTTCTCTTGATCAAGCTCCAAACCTGTCCCTTCTGAACCTTCAGCCAAGTTCCCCAGCAAGCCAGGGTATAACCCATCCTGATGATCAATCAGCTTAGCAGGTAATTCTTTGTTTTACACTATATTTTAGCAAAATTACCCAATCGGCTAACACCTTCTTTCTTCTCTTTTCTTTAGAAGAACATCACTAAACCGACCACCAGTTACTCCTTTTCTATTGAGGACTACATCATTGAGAAAGGTGAAGAGATTACTTCCCATCAAACCTTATCGCTGGAAAATCAAGCTCGGCTAAAAGAGGTGATCATTCTGCTGAACAAGGATACCATTAGTCTGGTTCAGGATGCAGACCAGATAAAAGACCTCCTTGAACTCATTGATCAAGATATCCCCTCTGCTCTCAAAGCCCCCCTAGAATCTGCAGCCCATCTTGATGACCACTTTGCTATGGTGAGAAGGGCAACCAAGAACATATCTTCGAGGGCTGCTCTGCAGAAGGATAGATCTTTGAAAAAACTGGAGATTAAAGACCTTCACTCTCATATCCATACTGCAAGAAATTCCTTGACAACCTTGGAGCCTGAACTGAAAGCCATGGAGGACTAAAAAAGCAGATTAGAAGCTCAACTAACCGAACTGAATGCCAAAATTCAGTCTCACAGGGCCCATATAGCTAATTTGCTGAAGAACATAGAAGCAGCTTCATTGAAGATGACTTCGATCATCAAAGAAGACCAGCAAATCAAAACTAAGTTATCCAGCATCCAGATTTCTGAAGATGAAGATCAAAAAGTGCTAGATAATGTTAGCCGAATCAGGACTAAGGCCATAGAGGCAATCAATCATCTTCTGAACCAGTAGACATTGGGTTTGTAATAAACTTAAGTGTGATATCCTCTTTCCCTTGATTAACCAGCTTTATGTTTACTTATTTTTATTCGTTCGAAAAAAAGCAATCGGCCACTTTCCCTTAAATTACTCGATTAGAATGTAGCCGATTGTCTCCATTCTTCCGATAGCCGAACGAATCCAATTCAAATATTGTGAGGGTATAGCCGAACAACGTTGGCTCCAACAAACCAGGGAGATAGTCGAGCGACGTTCGACTTAACCCATGCCTGGCCCAGCCCAGTAGCGGCCTAGCCGAAAGGGAAAAAACCCTACTCCACCGTTCGGGATTCTCGCCCCACAACCCCGTGGAATTCGCCATGATCCTTCGCTTCGGCTTACAAATAGACCCTTCCGTTAGCCTTCATCGCTATCTTTGCTTTAGCGTTCTCACATCCGTCTCCTCCACTTCCTTCGTTCGATTCATTCCAGAAGAAAACCCTAACCTCCATCAAAGCAAATGACGAACAGTGGCAACCGTGGCAAGCGTCCTGCCGACGGAGAGGCTGAAGGAAGCAGAGCATCGCGCTGCCGGCATCGTGGGTATGATTTGGCTTTTTGCCCCCTTTTCAATTTCCTTGTTCATCTCTCAGTTTCGATTTTTCTTTCTCATTCATCAGGATAAGGGTCATCAGCTCCAGCCAATATCATCTCCTTCCTCCGGCGACAGCAGCTCAACCGGGAACTCCATCATCCGGCTCTTCCGGATCTTCCAACTCTTCAAGCTCCTATCATTCCAATCCTTGGGGCTCGGCGGAACCAGCAGATGCACACCATCCGTATTCTCACGAGGAGGCGCTCAAGTTTCGCCAGGAGAGGGACGAAGCCCAGGAGGAGCTAGGCGACGTCTCCAAGAAATTCGGCATCGATCAAGCCGAATGGGAGGACCAGCGGAAGCAACTCTGCGACGCCATCACCGGTTTGATATCTTCATTTGGTTTTATCATCCTGGCTTCCCTTGCTTGCTGACCCATTTTTTTTCTTTTTTCTTTTTTCTTTTCTGCCCAGCTCTTTCCGCGGAGAATGACCGCTTGAAGGTGGCGGCGAACAAGATTGCCGACAAGGTGAATGCCCAGGGGGAGACATCCGAGGCATGCCTCGATGCTGTGGACGGCCGCATTGATCAGGCCGTCATCCAAGGTGTGCACCTCGGTGCTTCTCTCGGGCTGGCGGCAATGACCTCCCAAACCAACGAGGATTACTCCTTCCAGCCAGTTGGCTTCGTTGGAGGACGCCTAGACGAGATCGACGACATCGATGAACGTCTGGAGGCCTATGATGATCATGCCGCTGTCCTTGCCAAAATCACAAACCCCCAGTCCGTCCTCAACAAGTTATTTGAGGAGTAGTTTGTATTAGGATGGACTTTTATAAACAATCTCGTCCTTTGGAAGAATACTTATTTCTTTGATCCTTTTCGGTAAAATTCTGCCTGCGACTGTCATAAAAAATGCTGAAAACACCCCAACCTTGCATAAACATTCTTGTGCTAGAGGCGATGCAAACTGCATCGGCTATTTTGTGCTAAAGGCGATATGAACAATATCGGCTATTCTCAGTCTTATTTATTTTTAGGCTAAAGACGATTTTCCTTTCATCGGCTTTTCTGATCTACATTCATAAACCAACTTCAACACTGGGATAATACCTCTTAAGAAATCTTCCATTGATAGCTCTGGTGAACTCCTCTCCAAATAAAGTTTTCAATATGTATGCATTGCCAGGTACACATTCTACTATTCGGAAAGGACCTTCCCAATTTGGAGACCATTTGCCGAACGCTCTATCCTTTGTTCCAACTGGCAATATAGTTTTCCAAACCAAGTCTCCTTCTGCGAATTGCTTCAGCCTAACCTTTTTGTTATAATACTTGGCAACACGTATTTTATTTTTCTCAATATTTTCCAACGCCTTGAGACGAATCAAATGTAAATCTTCCAATTCATCCATCATCAGATCCTTATAATCTTCTTCCACCAATTCTTTCTGTAACACAACTCGCCTTGAACCTGTCCGTAATTCCCATGGTAATACAGCATGATGCCCATAAACCAGTTCATAGGGAGACGTTCGAGTGGACCCATGACAAGCCATTCGGTAAGCCCACAATGCTTCATTAAGAACCGAATGCCATCTCCTTGGTTTTTCATCAATCTTCTTCTGGATGATTTTAATCATAATTTTATTTGATGCTTCTGCCTGACCATTAGCTTGTGCATAATAAGGAGAAGAATTATACAATTTAATCCCCATATCTTTGGCAAAATCACAGAATTCCGAAGTAAACTGAGTTCCTTGATCAGTTGTTATAGTCTGAGGAATCCCGAATCTGTGAACTATATGTTCCTTAACAAAACTGATCATATTCTCTGACGTTACCTTCTTCAAAGGGATAGCTTCAACCCACTTGGTGAAATAATCCGTGGCCAAGAGTACAAATTTGTGTCCCTTACTAGAAGGAGGATTGATCTAACCAATTAAATCTATACCCCATCCTCTGAACGGCCAAGGCTTGATTATAGGATTCATAGCAGACGCTAGAACTTTTTGAATATTGCCGAATTTTTGACAATTGTGACACCCTTTGTAATATTCAAAACAATCTTCCAACATAGTTGGCCAAAAATAACCAGTTCTCCTAATTATCCACTTCATCCGATAAACTGACTGATGTGCACCACACAATCCTTCGTGAACCTCATACATCACTTTCTTGGCCTCTTCTTGACTTAAACATTTGAGCAATACTCCATCGATGGACTTGTAATATAACTGATCATCAAGAAACACAAATTTGAGAGCTTTGTACCTGAGTTTTCGGGAAACCTTTTGAGATGGATCTTTCAGATAATTGGTAACTTCGTATCTCCAATCACCATCTACTTGATCAGTATTTAAAACATCTTCTTCCATAGCAAAAACTTCCCGACTCTCTCGATATCCAGAAGCAGCTTGAGCTAACTTATTTGCTTCTTCATTGCACTCTCTAGGGATATGATGCAAGGTTACTACCAGAAAATTCTTCAAAAGTTCTTTACACTCCTCATAATACTCTCTTAACACATTGTTCTTGCATTCATACTGACCATTCAATTGATTAATCACCAACTCAGAATCCCCAAAGATTTCGACAGCAACGGCGTTTACTTCTATAAGAAGCCGAAGCCCTCTAAGCAATGCTTCATTCTCTGCCTGATTATTAGTGACATGAAATTCAATAGGAACCGCGTACTCAAAAGTTTTTCCTTGTGGGGAAATCAAGAGAATACCAGCACCACCACCTTTGTTACAAGATGATCCATCGAAGAACAAGGCCCAAGGCACAATGCTTATCGTCTCAACAGAAAGATCCTGATGTTGGGTAATAAAATTGGCAATAATTTGACCCTTTACCGCCTTTGTCGATTCATACCTTAAATTAAATTCTGACAATGCTAAAATCCATTTGCCAATTCTTCCATTCAAAATTGGCATCGATAACATATGTTTGATCACATCAAAACTAGAAACTACCACACATTCGGCATTCAACAAATAGTGTCAAGATTTGGTACATGAGTAATACACACACAAGCAAAGTTTTTCTGTAGCCGAATACCTTGTTTCTGGGTCTAGCAGCTTTCGGCTAAGATAAGCTATGACTCTTTCTTTTCCTTCAAACTCTTGCATAAGGGCCGATCCTATCGTTAGGCTATCGGCCGCCACATACAACTTAAAAGGCTTGTTAAGTTGTGGAGGTACCAGCACAGGTGGTGCCTTCATATATTGCTTGATCTCATCAAAAGCCTTTTGTTGCACGTCGCCCCATACAAATTTTTGATCTTTCTTGAGCTTTAATAACGGAGAAAAGGGTAAAACTCTCTCTGATAGATTGGATATGAATCTTCTTACAAAGTTGATTTTGCCTAACAATGATTGTAATTCTGTGAGATTAGTTGGCGGCACAACTTTGTCTATTGCTTCCATGCTCTTTTTCCCAACTTCAATTCCCCCTTTATGAACTAAAAATCCCAAAAACTCACCAGCCGAAACTCCAAAGGCACATTTGTTTGGATTCATCTTCAAACCATGCTTTCTTGTGCACTCTAGAGTTTTTCTTAAATCGGCTAAATGTCTTTCATGATTTCTAGACTTGACTACTACATCATCGATGTAGATTTCTACAATCTTGCCGATCAGCTCATGAAAAATATAATTCATGGCTCTTTGATAAGTTGCACCGGCATTCTTTAACCCAAACGTCATGACTATCCATTCAAACAAACCAATATGACCAGGACATCTGAAAGCTGTTTTTGAAATATCTTCTATTGCCAAAAAAATCTGATTATATCCAGCATTACCATCCATAAAACTAATGACTTCATATCCTGCTGATGCATCTACTAGTAAATCGGCAACTGGCATTGGGTAACCATCCATGGGAGTTGCCTTATTAAGATTTCTGAAATCTATACAAACTCTCATTTTTCCATTTTTCTTGTATACCGGTACTATATTTGAAATCCACTCTGCATACTTGCATGGCCGAATGAAGTTTGCTTCTATTAATCTTTCAACCTCCTTCTTCACATCGGCCAATACTTCCTCTTTGTATATCTTCCATGGAGGTTGTTTGTAAGGACGAAATCCAGGTTTAATGGGTAATCGATGCTCAACAATGGAACGATCCAATCCAGGCATTTTTGTGTAATCCCAAGCAAAACAATCTTTAAACTCCTTCAACAGATTTATCAACTTTGATTTATATTCTGGGTCTAACTTCGCACTAATATACATCGGCCTTGGCTTAGAATCATCACCAACATCAATTTCTTCCAATTTATCAGCCGACATAAAACCACGTCCCAACTTTCCTTTGTTGCCATCGACAGGATTTCCCATTAAAAATTACTATGAGAGCCGACTGCTCGGATCGGCTGTTGGTCCTCGCTGAAAACATTTACAGGACCTTCTTTCCACACTTTTCCAGAGAAACAATCAACGCCTTCATATTCCCAGTAGGTAGACTCTGTGGCAGCAACACTTACCGAATCATCAGCATGTACAATTTCAACATCATCTCGAATCCATTGAATGAGAATTTGATGCATGGTTGAAGGAATGCAGCAATTAGCATGGATCCAATCTCTGCCCAAGAGTAGACTATATGCCCCCTTGCCATCAATGACAAAAAAAGGTAGTAATCAGAGTTTTCGATCCAATAGTTAGCTCGACATGGATAGCACCTCGGGTATCAGAAGGATTGCCAGCAAAGTCCCTAAGCACCATGTCAGTTTTTAACAATTCTTCATTAGTCATCCCAAGTTTTCTGAAGGTAGTATAAGGCATGATATTGATAGCAGCCCCTCCATCAACAAACATCTTGGTCAAAGGCTTGCCATTGACATATCCTTTTAAATAGAGTGGTCTCAAGTGACGATTCTTGATTGGTTTGTCAAAAACAGCCTGCTGCGTTAATACAAGCTGAGCCATCAAATCCTGACATTCACTTTCATCAAAATCAGAGTACACCTCTTCTTGGACATCTTGGCTTTCGGGAGCTATAAACTCTTATGGGAGGAAGAAAGCCATGCAAGCATCAGCCGAAGGACCACATCCATCAGGCTTCTTCTTAGGACGCCATATTTGCTTTGTCTCAGTAACTTCCTGTTCCAACTCCCTATTCCTCAACCGTTGAACTCTTCTTTTCTGACTTTTCCTCAGGCCTGGAGGACACCACTGTCCTTTTTGCCATACGTACCTATAGGAATCAGCTTCTTCATCATGCATTTTACCATGTATCCAACCTTGACCTGCAAATCTTTTCCTTTGCTAATTCTTAAAATCATCTATTTTTAGGCGCCGATCATCTTCAGGAACCTTCGTTCCAAGTCTTTCATAGACGGGACGGCGGTTGACTTGAGACTGTCTATATTCGGAGTACTGAGCACTACACTCCGGACAATTATTTCTTGTAGGCAACCTCAAGCCTTCATTCCAACAATGTCTAAAGAACGAACAACCCCAATGAGACTGCTCCTGTTCTGTCATGTATTCTTCTTGCTCCCTTCGGTATACCTCTTCCTCATACCTCCGGCACTCTTCCATAAACCATTGCTTCTTACAGTATTCCTTCTCTTGTTCTCTCTGCCACTTGTTTAGCAAAATATGTGATGTAACTCTGGGTTTAGAAGTTTGACCTTTCTCGGTTCGGCTATTCTGAAACCGAACTCGTTGCTGCAGCTCTCTACTGGTGACTTGCCGATCTGGGTCAACAGCACCACTTTCCTTTGCTCTATCAGAAGTCAACACCTTCACCTTGCCTTTACCTTTGAGATCATTGGTAGAGACCATATTCACAGAGAAAGAAATCATATTTTGTGGAAAAGGCTGATCATCAATTTTCATCTTGCCATCAAACCTCAAATGTCCCTCTTGGATAGCTTTCTGGATTTGTATCCTGAACACTCGGCAATCATTGATAGAGTGAGAATTAGTGTTATGGAAGCCACAATACTTTTTGTCTTTCACTCCTTCAGGACATAGCATAGGATGTCCTTCTGGCAGCTTGATGCGTCCTTCCTTTATCAACAATGCAAAAAGCTTGTCTGCCTTAGTAACATCAAAATCATAGGTTCCCTTTTGTTGTTTCAACCAGCGTTGACTAACTTGAGTGGGTTCCTTTGCCCAATTTAACTCAGCTGCAGCTATCTCATCTTCATCAATATACTCAGTCGCTTCATCCAGAAAACCTTGATACACCTCATTAGTGGCATTGTTCTTCTGAAAGCGATTATCTCTCCTGAATCCTTGGGCTTGATTACTCATAGCTGTTAAACGCTGTGCAAGTTGGCCAAGATCATCAAACTCTAAACCGAACAACTTCTCCTTGATATTCAGCAACATTCCTGCTATAGCTATTCCAGGTAGTTGATCATCTGGTAAATTTAAAGAATAACACATATTCTTGGTCTCCCTAAATCTGCGAAGATATTCCAATGGTGTCTCATTTGTTCTCATCCTCAGACTCATGAGATCAACCAACTTCTTCTCATTAGTACCCGTATAGAAATATGAATGAAACTTCTGTTCTAGTTCTGCCCACGTACCAATAGAATGAGCTGGTAGAGATGTGAACCATGTAAAAGCCGGTCCTGTAAGAGACAAAGGAAAATATCGAATCCTCCAAGCTTCATCTGAAGTAGCTTCTCCAAGCTGCATTAAGTACCAACTGACGTGCTCTATAGTACTAGTATCATCTTGACCAGAAAACTTGGTTAAATCTGTTGGAGGTTTCACCCTTGGAGGTAACGCCACTCTGTTGTACCATTCTGGATAAGGAGACTTGTATGAATAGGATTGATTCTTTGGTTTCAAGCCGAACTGATTTTGCATCATATCAGCCATCCTGTGCATCAAAACATCAATGCCTGGATCCTGACTTCCTTGTACTTGCACTCCAGAAGGCAATCCTGAAACACTTTTATACCCTAGATTTGGCACAGCATTGATAGCACTGTAATCAGTAAATTCTTGATACCCATCTCCATACATATTCTTCTGCAATCTGTTTGATGCTGGAGAAACTCTATAAGCTGAAGGTGGCACTTCTCCTGTGGTACCAAATGTCACCTGACCATAGGTGGGATGTGATTGCTTTTTAGTGTGAGTCAATCCACCTATATTTGAAGGCGACGCTACTTCTTTTCCAACAGGCTTCTCTTGATGCTTTGGAACATTGAAAAGTGTCGGCCCACTGAGTGGTCCAACATTTTCTTCGAAATATTTATCAACCATTGGACCAAAAGTACTAATCATGATTGCTCGAAAGGTATTCAGAAAAGCTGTGTGATGGTTTGTCATGGTTTCTCCCATAGCTTTATAAACTAGGGCTGCCATCTTCTGAGCATCTTCCTCTTCAGTATAATCAGTTTGATGCGGAAGAAGAACCCTTGGCATTGACTGTTTTTGAAACACTTTATTGCTCTTATTTTTGGAAAAAGACATCAAACACTTCCGTTGGTATTGCTCACATGCTTGAAGCACTAAATCCTTGTAATTATCTGGCAATTCTGCCATGCTTACATCCAGAACATGATCATTGTTGATCTCAGATGCCATCTTGAACTAACAGATTGTCCCACCGAGCATGCCAAAAAGTGTGTTGACACAAAATGTGATGCACTGTGCCTCACACACAGCAAGCCGGAAAGCGTGGCTTCAATCAGGTTCCCGGGTGTTTCGTGATCCGGAAGCGTGCCAGTCAGTTTGACCTGAAAACTAACAAGGGATAAAACAATTAAATGTCAAACCGGAACATGTCGGGTAATACCAGACAGTTCCACATATACGGCCTTGAAGCCACTTACAACGACATACAGCTATAGAGAGCTGTCTGCCAACAAGTTCATAAACCATTCAGCTAATCATAAGGTGAATGCACGTAAAGACCTAATTGCTGAATGCATGTGCATGGGAAGACATGTTTGAACAAGTGAAATTAATTATGAGCTAATGCATAACCAAGCTCGGCAATCCAGCCGAATTGGGGTCCATGAAGAAGGAACGTACAAATAAAAAACGATTAAACTAAGCTAAAACTTGCATCTGTCGCACGACACCTAGTTTCGTTAAAGCTTAAACGTGATTAACATGCATGAACCCGCAACATGTGACAATCTAGATTAAAACAATTCAGCCATTATGAGCATGTTATCTATTTTGCAAAGGTAATATAAAAAAACAATGATCGTTGAAGCACGAATAAAACCACAAGAGAAAGAAGGCCGAACAATATCAATCTAAATTGGGTAGAAGTGTGTTACAAATATATAAAAGGTTTAAAACATGCAACACTGGATAACTTAATGAATCTATTCAGATTTGCCATATCTAATATAGAGCCGATAACTATCTCGCTTTCACTAAGCATATTGAGCAAACGCCTGTCGCACGGTATCTACTCATAAACAAAGCATAAGCAAAGACTTCTTGATTGTCAAGCAAAGATCCGCCGCACGACCATTGAAAATAAACAAGACTACTTGCATCACGTCTAAATCCACCGCATGATACTAAATATGATAACAAGGTTGTCGGAACTTACGGAGGTCGACGGATCGATGACTCCTCTCGAAGAACTCGACGACACGACAAGAGGACTCAAAAGTTGGCACGGGGCCGGTTGTATTGATTTGGTTGTGAACCCCCTAAACTTCTAGATTCCTTTATTATTACAACTCTCATCTTTCCGATCGGTCTTGCCTGCCATCTTCTGTTTTCCCGAATGGAGTTAGCGTCTTCTGGAGTAACCGACCGCACAAGCATTTAGCCGACCGCTTGTTTTGTTTGCCGAACACCCTTCTTCCCGCATGCGGGTCTACCTGTCATCTTCCAGAATTGACCAAAATCCAGTGTTAACAATATTTCACTTGCGCATAAGGGTAATTCAGTTATAACAAAAGAGTGAAAAAATAGAAAGAGATATGCCACTGTGACCAAATGGAAAAAAATGGATGGTCTAAATCAATAATTCAAGTCGAACACAATGTACCCACTACACAAACTAGAACACATAATTTAAATTAAGGATAAAAACTTTAAATATAACTAATCTAAAAGGTTTTTTTATGTTATTTTCCTAAAAAAAGTCAGTACTAACTGCACAAACATACTATGCAGTTCTAGTGACATATTCAGATGGTAGGGGTGTCTAGTAAAAGAACCAGTGACACAAGGGCAGGATAAAGAAAATATTATAATAGTACAATGTGCTATCAGGTTTAGTCTTGTCTAACTTTTGGTAGGTACATGAGAGGTATGTGTCGACGAAATATGGTCGGCAGTCTACCTAGGGGTATGCCCAAGGTAGTAGATTATCGGCAGACAGATGCGCAAGCTACAAACAAGATGGTGACGCAAGACAGACATAAGATTTTATCCAGGTTTGGCCGCCGTAAAGGCGTAATACCTATGTCCTACGTCTGATTGTATTGCTGTATGTCAATGAGAGATGTTTTTTTAGAGGGGTCCCCTGCCCGCCTTATATAGTCCGGGCGGCAGGGTTACAGATCTGGAAACTAATCCTAGCCAGTTACAAGTGCCATAGGTGGCCGGACATGGATTCCTATTCTAACCGACCAGGATCTCATTTGACCTCCAAATCTGCCTTGATTCCTTACGCGGGATTCCGAACAGATTGGCCGGGCCGCGCGTCGTCTTCTAGTGGGCCAGACCTCCTGATCCGGGTCGGCCCAAGCCTAGCCATAAGGGTATAGGGGTTAATACCCCCACAGCTAGTCCCCGAGCACCATGTAGTATGCTGCAACACACCGTTCGATCTCCTTCAACTAATGCGATCTGTCGTAATGTCATCTCCAACTAGTTGAAATATTGACCAATCGAATGTGCTAGAAAACTGGTCAGAACAGAGAGCAGTGGACCACGATTATAGCCGAAGATTCCAGTTGTCCGAAGAATGCATGGTGCTCTAAAGAAAAAAAAAAGATTTCTTTCCTTATCAAGTGTGCCCACTTGTATTTCTGAAAAGAAATGTAAGTGACCCTTGGACAATAGTAGTTCTGGCGAACAGTCAGAGCGTAGGGGTCGATAAAATAAGCACATTCACCGCAAGGTGAAGTGTGCCCACTTAGTCCTCGAGCCTGGTAGTAGGTGATGTAGGCACATGGTGCCAGGGTCTAAAAAGAATTTCCACTGAAGTTAAGAATCCATTCGTTGTACAAGCAATACGAGATGCATCGGCAGGTGCATCATACCAATGTAGTCCCCGAGCTTGCTGGAAGGTGAAGTATAAGCCTTATAGCAAGGTCTAAATAAGTGCCTCTCAACTGTATGTGAGTACAAATCACATGTAGCCGAGGAGAGCGGTCTCCGAGCAGTGGTCGGAGCAGTTCCCAAGCACGATAGTGGTTAGAAAAGTCCTTGAGCATGGTAGTAGTCGGAACAGTCCCCGAGCACGGCAGTGGTCTGGACAGTCCCCAAGCATGGTAGTGGTCTAGACAGTCCCCGAGCACGGTAGTGGTCTGGACAGTCCCCGAGCACGGTAGTGGTCTAGACAGTCCTCGAGCACGAGAGGTGCGGTGAAAAAACAAATGCCACTTGTACTATTATTTTGTGTATTTATTTATTTACTTGCTCTGTCAAATCCAAACTGACACGTCTGGTAAAAAAAGTAGACTGGTATAGCATGTCATACTGCCTTCTTGTCCTTTCAAGCAAACAGTTACATGGCACCTGTAAGTAGGTGCGTCAGCGTGGGCCCTCTCACACTAGTAACAAAGAGGCGCATACACTGATAAAGAAGTGGTGCATATATTGGCATAGATCTCGAGGTTGTGAGAACAACCGTCTGCGGCGCATGCGCACAACTCCTAAGAATCTCGGGCAGACGAAACGGCAGAACTCTTGGTTAAATACACTATAGAATTGGTAAGTTACTTTCTACTAAACCCCATTACCATTCGCCGCCGCAGCCTTCTTCATCCTCTTGCCAACCCTAATACCTCCAAAATCACCATCAATCAATCCTCCACCGTTCCCTTGTTGATCAGCAAGGCCAGATTCATGGCGAAAAGTGACGCCTAGAAGAAAGCAGGAGTCATGGCGAAGGAGTGGTGGAAATCGAGAAGCAATGAGCAGACCATTGAAGACCTCGTCACCATGGGAGTACTCCACAACAAGGAACTCGCAGGATGGCGTGCGCCAGAGGGCGAGGGGTACCCCGATCCACAACCAGGTGAGATCATGGTTTTCGAAGACTTCTTTAAGCAGGGTTTTGGGGTTCCAGTGCACCCTTTCCTTCAGGGCCTCTGTTTGTACTACGAGATTGGGATTTGCAATCTGCATCCCAACTCGATTCTCCTTGTCTCCACCTTCATTCATCTTTGCGAAGCATATGGCGGCTTCCAGCCCCATTTCAACTTCTTTCACCATCTTTTCTGTCTGTGGAAGAAAGGAAGCGGTGGCTCAAAGATAGCCGGAGGTGTGTACCTCAACCTCTGTGACGGGATGAAGGCCCAGTACCTGCATTGCCCATGGAACATGTCACTTGATGACTGGTACAAGAAGTGGTTCTACATCTGCGAAAAGCCAAACACGATCACACTGTGCGACGTGGGATTCATTCCAGAGAAGAGGACCAGCTGGTCGAAGAAACCCGAGCACCTCGAACAGATTCCAGAAATACTTGGGATGATCCCATTGAAGAAACTGGATGGTCCTAGCGTGGTCGGGAACTTCATCAACCGAAGGATCCGGCCCTACCAGAGGAGGATACATCCCGGCTACGAGTACCAAGGTAGCGTAGACCCAACGAGGACGAGGCAGGAGGCGCTTGACAAGATCGAAGTCAGAGCCAGAATTGGAGAGCTATTTAACTTAGCTAATCCAAATTATGTTAGATTGAGCGACATCGAGCACGCTTTCAAGCTCGCCCGACCTCCCCCAAAGGTAACTCATCTTGCCTTGTACCCGTAGTCTCATATTGTAGTAGAAACTTACTGTGTGATCTCCTATTTGTTTCCTAGATTAATGGTCGGGATAGAGCGATAGTGTTTGTGTCACCACCCCCTGGTGTAGATTGGCCGCAAGTTGCCGACCCGACCACCCAGACCAGCATCGGGGGTGAGGACGTCGACTGGGCCGTGCTCGGAGTTGGAGAGGAGGCAGCGGCCAAAGCTGCTGGTAAGCGGCCAGTGGCCAGCAAGCGTCATCAGGCGATCTTTACTCTGTCAGACGATGACGCAGAGGAGGGAGAGGATGCAGACATATTTCGACTCGTCCCTCGAAGGAGGAGGAGGCAATTGGAGTCAACGGAGCAAGGTGGCTCCTCTGTGCCGGCGGGACCCATATCACCGACCACTGCAGCGTGAAGGACAAGCGCTAGAGGGGTCGAGCACCAAGGCCCAGCATCAGTGCTAGATGTAGAGGGAGACCAAGTGTCACCCTCACAGCACGTGGAGCAAGCACGGCCGAAGAGACAAGCCTTTGCCACATCATTCCACGCTTCCAACATGTAAGTATTTGTAACTTTGATGTAAGCTTGCAATTTGTATTGATTGTGGTGACCTTCTGAACTTTATCTCGGATGTACTAGTTCGGCGTCCACCGAAAATCCAGACCAGCTGGCCGGAAGTTTCGTGGCTCTGCCAATAAATTCAGAACAGACTGCCTAGCAGCCGATCATCGAGGAAGCCATATCAGTGGATCCGTCATTACCTCAGCAAGGGAGCAGTCATACAACAGTCCCTGAGTAGGTGGTCGAGGTACCGATTGAACCGGGCATGAGTGCTCCGAGCATTCGACCTGCTGAGGGCAATACTTCAACACCGAGGGTGATGGAGCAAACCGACGAGCGACAACTAGAGGTGAGAGCACAACCCACATTCACTGTCGCTAAAGACCATGGGAAGGCTCTGGTGATCGCAGAAGCTGCTAACGCCAGATTGGCACCAACACCCGAAGATGGGCCTAAAGAGGACGAAGTGGAGGAGGTCCTAGGCCGTCCACAGGACAAGCGACAACACGTGTATGTGTCGCGTTGGCAGAACAACCAATGGGTCGTTCACGAGGAAATCCCAGAGGTCGAAGAGACCAAGAAAGTTGAACGAGCAACGAAACGACTGGTGACCGAGGTCCAGGTATGCTTTGCTTTGCCACTTGATCTTGCTGTCTAGTCAAACTTTCTTACTTAGCTTTTTGCACACAGGACTTAATGAAGACCGTAAGGTACCGTAAGAAGTGCTTTGACTAGATCGAGGGGATCACAGCAAGCAATAAAGAGCTGACGGCGGAAGTGGAACGCTTGCGCCACCTACTTGAAGCCGCCAACCGTGAGAGGATGGAGCAAGAGTCCCAGAAGCAGAACCTGGTCACCCAGCTCAGTAACAAAGAGCAGGAAAAAACAAGTAAGTAGTCACTTTATCACAATGAGTGCATGATAAGTGTTGTTGCGTTGTTGGTAGTAACAGCTGTAGTGCAGGCTTAGAAGCCAAAGTGGTCCGTCTCCAAGAGGAGACCAGTCGTGCGGTCGTAGAACGTGATCGCCAGAAGGAGGACAATAGGAAACTAGCGCACGACCAGTTGTAGCTTCGGGACCACACGGCCAAGATGAAAGAGGAACTAAAAAGTAAGTTTTCCAAACCCCTTTGCTCACTTTTGTTTCCTGCCTTATCTTGTCATGGTATGACGGTATAATAGCTTATGCGGTTTGCAGTTGTGAAAGTTAATGCCAAGAAGCATCTGGAGGCCATGATAAAAGATCGCAACGGCTAGAAGGCGCAGTGCCAAGAGGATCACCAAGGATCAGGACACATGGAAGAACCGGTGCCAGGAAGTGGCAACGGGCATTTTGCTGGTGCTCAATCTGATCGATCCAGCGCTTACAGAGGATGTGCCAAGGACGCCGCAGCTCGGACTGGTCGATAAATGCTAAAAGGCATGGGGATGGTTCCAGGAGTTCATGAAGGAGGCGAGTGAGTACATAGGCGCACATGTGCTAAGCATGGTGCGTGCTCACTACCCCTTGATCGATCTCAAGCGCCTGGAGGCTGGATACCCAAAGGAGGTAGATCCAGACAAGGCTGAGGAGCTTTGGATGACCCAGCTAGACTTGTCGGCAAAAATAATTGGCGACATTAACCTGTGTGGAGGCGGGACAGCACCTGTATAGGGTACACCATTAACAAGTCAGCTGGAAACGCCATCAGTTTTTAGCCAACCGGCGAAGCCTGCGGTCTCGACCAGCCAAGCATCGGCGGGGCCATCTTCTTCAGCTCGACCAGTACAAGAGTCCCTGAGACTCAAGCACGATGCCAGGCCTAGAGAGCAGTAGGTGCCGCGTGCCCCGACCAGCCAATAGGATAGGCTATAGCTGTAGAAGAAGATGTAGTTGTGTTGTTGTAAACTTTGGCCTTTTCAGGCAAGCTTGTAATAACGTAACTGTATATCAGCATAAGCTTGTTTGTTTTGTAGAAAATGTATTTAAGCTTGGATCTCGAGTTTGTGTAACTAAGTGAGAATATGTTAGCATTCTGTTTAGTTGTACCAGTTCAGTCGACATGTCACCCTGACAAGTTTGTATGGCCCTGGTTTGTCGTATGGTCGGAGTGTGAGGTGCATAGCCTGTGCACACGTAGACGCACACAAGTCAAACCAGAGGAGACCTGCCGATCACCCGTAGCATAGAGAGTAGATCCCATGCACGCGTTGGGAGGAACCAGAGACAGGGCCTGCTTCGAAAACCCAGGAAGGAATGGTGGTCGATTTTGACTGGTTGAGTTAGAATAACAATAAACTTCGAAGTGACACATTAGAATGGTCAGAGAAATCATAATAGCTTTATTGAATTAAATAAAAAATACAAGAGGAGTACATATCTTAACAGTTAAGCATAGAAATGCCTAAGCTTGTCGATGTGCCATGAATTGGGTACGTCTGTACCGTCCAGGTGAGCTAACCTGTAAGACGTTGGTCGTGTAACCTCCTTGATCATGAAGGGCCCTTCCCATGGAGTTGTGAGTTTGTGGACACCAGCCTGATTCGTCTTCCACTTCAGGACCAGGTCCCCGACCACGAAGGACCGCTCCTTAACATTCTTGTTGTAGTACCTACGCAAAACAGCAAGGTATTTGGCTGTACGTATGCAAGAATCAAGCCGCTTCTCTTCTGTACTATTCACTTCTAACTCCCGCACTTCATTGGCCTTGTCTTCATCAAAGTTCTCTACCTGTGCTGATCGGAAGGCTATATCTGCTGGAAGCACTGCCTCAGCACCGTAAACCATAAAGTATGGTGATATGCCGGTATTGCGACTAGGCTGGGTTCTGAGGCCCCAGACCACGGCTGGTAACTCTTTGAGCCATCTTCCGGGAGCTTTGTCGTTTTCTCTGTACATCCTCTTCTTAAGTGCGTCCAAGATCATACCATTTGCCCGCTCGACCTATCCATTAGCTCTGGGGTGCGCCACCGAGACATATTTTACTACTATGCTCCTTTCATCGTAGAAGTCCCAAAAAGCGTTCCCGGTGAATTGAGTACCCAGATCAGTGATGATGCTGTTGGGTATGCCAAAGCGGTGGATGACCTGGTCGATGAAGGTGATGGCTTTTTTTGAAGATGCCTATACCAGAGGCATGTACTCTATCCACTTAGAAAATTTGTCGATCAGCACAAAGACACATGTAAATTTCCCAGGAGCCGGCTTGAAGGGCCCGATCATATCCAGTCCCCAGCATGCGAAGGGCCAAGAGGCTAGTATTGTCTGAATCTCGTGTGCTAGTACGTGGATTCTCTTGGCGAAGAACTGACAACCCTCATAATGGTGGACTAGCTTCTCCGCATCGGCTACAGCTGACGGCCAATAGAACCCTGCTCGGAAAGCCTTGCCAACCAGCGTTCTCGAGGCCGCATGGTTGCCACAGGAGCCAGAGTGGATTTGGTCCAGGAGATGTTCGCCATCCTCCTGGGTTATACACTTCATCAAGATTTCCTCCATTGCGTTCTTGCGCCACAATTTGCCATCGATGAGTAGATACTACTTACTGCGACGCATCAGGCGTTCATTTTCTGTCCGATCAGTGTAACTACTACCATCTGTCAGGTACTTGATGAAAGGTACTCTCCAGTCAGGCTTCTTAGTGGTCGGAGGTGGTTCGATGGTGTTTGACGCCAGAACCGTAGCCACCAAAAGCTGGTCTGGAGGCTTGTCGACTGTGGGATCTTCCTCTTCGATGGAAGGCATGAGCAGGTCTTGAACAAATACGCCCTGTGGGACTTTAGCTCGGGATGATCCTAACTTTGACAGTGCATCTGCTGCTTGATTTTTGTCCTAGACCACATGTGTGTACTCGATGCCATAGAACTTGCCTTCCAGCTTTCTGATCAATTGGCAGTATGCATCCATCTTTTCGCTAGTCGTATCCCAGTCCTTGTTGAGCTGATTGATGACCAGAGTCGAGTCTCCATAGACATAGAGACATTTGACATCGAGCTCGACCGCAATGCACAGATCATGCAGGAATGATTCGTACTCGGCGGCGTTATTAGACGCCGGGAAATAAATCCTAAGGACGTATCGGAGCTGCTCCTTGGATGGTGACACGAAAAGGACTCCTACTCCTACGCCATCGATGTTGAGAGAGCCATCGAAGTACATCTTCCAATACTCATCGGGCCCCTGAGAGGCAGGTGTGCTTAAGTCTGTCCACTCGACGATGAAATCGACAAGTGCCTGAGACTTGATTGTAGTACGGCTTGCAAATTCCAATGAGAAAGGGCATAGCTCCATTGCCCATTTGCCGATGCGCCCGTTCGCATCCTTGTTGCGAATGATGTCTCCCAGAGGGTACTCGGTCATGACCACCACACGGTATCCATCGAAGTAATGTTTCAACTTTTGGGATGTTATCAGTATGGCGTAGATCAATTTCTGAATCTGTGGGTACCTAGTCTTGGATTCATTGAGTACCTCACTGATGAAATAGATTGGTCGTTGTACCTTATAGACGTGGCCAGGCTCGTCGCGCTCGACCACCATGGCAGCGGAGACCACTCGATTAGTTGCCGTAATGTAAAGCAGGAGGGTTTCGTCTTCTCTAGGAGCAGTGAGGACCGGAGGTGACATAAGGTATTGTTTCAGCTATGTGAAGGCAGCGTCTACTTCCTCTGACCACTCAAACTTCTTGGATGCTTTGTGCAGCTTAAAAACGGTAATCCTTTTTGCCTAATCTTGATATGAAACGACTAAGAGCGGCCATGCATCCGGTAAGCTTCTGAACATCCTTCACCTTTTTGGGTGGCTTCATGTCCAAGACAGCTTTGACTTTCTCCGGGTTAGGGCATATGCCGTCGTGACTGACGACATTGCCAAGTAGTATACCAGAAGGAACACCAAAGATGCACTTCTTTGGGTTTAATTTCCATTGGAATGTATTAAGGGCTGCAAAGGTGCGTTCGAGGTTGTCAACAAGGGTACATGCTTCCTTGATTTTGACAACTACGTCATCAACATAAGCCTCAACAAGGTCGTCTTTTATCTCGTCTTTGAGGTAGGCCTGTATGGCGCGTTGGTAGGTAGCCCCGGCGTTCTTGAGCTCGAACGACATGGTTGTGTAGCAGTAAGCGCCGAAAGGCATGATGAACGATGTCTTGATCTGGTCGTCCTTTTTTAGAGCGATCTGGTGATAACCAGAGTAGCAATCGAGAAAGGAAAGTAGCTCGCAACTGATAGTTGAATCTATGACCTCGTCTATGCGAGGTAAGCCAAAGGGGTCTTTAGGGCAGTGTTTGTTGAGATCAGTGTAATCAACGCACATTCTCCATTCATTATTCTTTTTGCGTACAAGAACCGGGTTGGCTAACCACTCCAGATGATACACTTCTTTAATAAATCCGACTGCCAAAAGCCATGTAACTTCTACCCTAATCGCCTCCTTTTTGTCGTGAGCGAACCGTCGTAGCTTCTGCTTGATAGGTTTGGCCTTGCCGTCGACATCTAAGGAGTGCTCGATCAAGTTCCGAGGTACACCGGGCATGTCAACAGGTTTCCATGCGAACACGCTCATGTTGCTCCTCAAGAACCTGACGAGCGCGTCTTCCTATTTAGGATCCAGGTTGGCCCCGATAAGGGCCATTTTGCTAGGATCACCGTCGACCAGCTGGATCGCCTTGTGCTCCTTGGACTTGATGTTCTTGCATGGAGCCTTGAGCTCTGGGATCTCCAGGTGGTCAGCTGAGGTCTTCTTAGCGTCGAGCATTGTCTCAGCCATGCGAATAGAGAGGTCGTGAGCCTCTGCTATTTTGAAGCTGTCGTCCTCACAGGTATAAGCTGCGTATATATTGCCCCTGAGAGTTAGAACCCCTTTCTCGGTAGGCATCTTGAGCACCAAATACCTGTAGTGAGGTATGGCCATGAATTTGGTGGGCGATGGTCGACCAAGGATAGCATGGTAGGTGCCGTCGAAGTCAGCGACCATGAAGTTGACGTAGTGGGTGTGGAAGTGGTCCGGGGTACCAAACTGCACAGGTAGCGTGATCTGCCCGAGAGGTGTAGTTACAACTCTCATCTTTCCGATCGGTCTTGCCTGCCATCTTCTGTTTTCCCGAATGGAGTTAGCGTCTTCTGGAGTAACCGACCGCACAAGCATTTAGCCGACCGCTTGTTTGTTTGCCGAACACCCTTCTTCCCGCATGCGGGTCTACCTGTCATCTTCCAGAATTGACCAAAATCCAGTGTTAACAATATTTCCACTTGCGCATAAGGGTAATTCAGTTATAACAAAAGAGTGAAAAAATAGAAAGAGATATGCCACTGTGACCAAATGGAAAAAAATGGATGGTCTAAATCAATAATTCAAGTCGAACACAATGTACCCACTACACAAACTAGAACACATAATTTAAATTAAGGATAAAAACTTTAAATATAACTAATCTAAAAGGTTTTTTTATGTTATTTTCCTAAAAAAAGTCAGTACTAACTGCACAAACATACTATTGCAGTTCTAGTGACATATTCAGATGGTAGGGGTGTCTAGTAAAAGAACCAGTGACACAAGGGCAGGATAAAGAAAATATTATAATAGTACAATGTGCTATCAGGTTTAGTCTTGTCTAACTTTTGGTAGGTACATGAGAGGTATGTGTCGACGAAATATGGTCGGCAGTCTACCTAGGGGTATGCCCAAGGTAGTAGATTATCGGCAGACAGATGCGCAAGCTACAAACAAGATGGTGACGCAAGACAGACATAAGATTTTATCCAGGTTTGGCCGCCGTAAAGGCGTAATACCTATGTCCTACGTCTGATTGTATTGCTGTATGTCAATGAGAGATGTTTTTTAGAGGGGGTCCCCTGCCCGCCTTATATAGTCCGGGCGGCAGGGTTACAGATCTGGAAACTAATCCTAGCCAGTTACAAGTGCCATAGGTGGCCGGACATGGATTCCTATTCTAACCGACCAGGATCTCATTTGACCTCCAAATCTGCCTTGATTCCTTACGCGGGATTCCGAACAGATTGGCCGGGCCGCGCGTCGTCTTCTAGTGGGCCAGACCTCCTGATCCGGGTCGGCCCAAGCCTAGCCATAAGGGTATAGGGGTTAATACCCCCACAGCTAGTCCCCGAGCACCATGTAGTATGCTGCAACACACCGTTCGATCTCCTTCAACTAATGCGATCTGTCGTAATGTCATCTCCAACTAGTTGAAATATTGACCAATCGAATGTGCTAGAAAACTGGTCAGAACAGAGAGCAGTGGACCACGATTATAGCCGAAGATTCCAGTTGTCCGAAGAATGCATGGTGCTCTAAAGAAAAAAAAAAGATTTCTTTCCTTATCAAGTGTGCCCACTTGTATTTCTGAAAAGAAATGTAAGTGACCCTTGGACAATAGTAGTTCTGGCGAACAGTCAGAGCGTAGGGGTCGATAAAATAAGCACATTCACCGCAAGGTGAAGTGTGCCCACTTAGTCCTCGAGCCTGGTAGTAGGTGATGTAGGCACATGGTGCCAGGGTCTAAAAAGAATTTCCACTGAAGTTAAGAATCCATTCGTTGTACAAGCAATACGAGATGCATCGGCAGGTGCATCATACCAATGTAGTCCCCGAGCTTGCTGGAAGGTGAAGTATAAGCCTTATAGCAAGGTCTAAATAAGTGCCTCTCAACTGTATGTGAGTACAAATCACATGTAGCCGAGGAGAGCGGTCTCCGAGCAGTGGTCGGAGCAGTTCCCAAGCACGATAGTGGTTAGAAAAGTCCTTGAGCATGGTAGTAGTCGGAACAGTCCCCGAGCACGGCAGTGGTCTGGACAGTCCCCAAGCATGGTAGTGGTCTAGACAGTCCCCGAGCACGGTAGTGGTCTGGACAGTCCCCGAGCACGGTAGTGGTCTAGACAGTCCTCGAGCACGAGAGGTGCGGTGAAAAAACAAATGCCACTTGTACTATTATTTTGTGTATTATTTATTTACTTGCTCTGTCAAATCCAAACTGACACGTCTGGTAAAAAAAGTAGACTGGTATAGCATGTCATACTGCCTTCTTGTCCTTTCAAGCAAACAGTTACATGGCACCTGTAAGTAGGTGCGTCAGCGTGGGCCCTCTCACACTAGTAACAAAGAGGCGCATACACTGATAAAGAAGTGGTGCATATATTGGCATAGATCTCGAGGTTGTGAGAACAACCGTCTGCGGCGCATGCGCACAACTCCTAAGAATCTCGGGCAGACGAAACGGCAGAACTCTTGGTTAAATACACTATAGAATTGGTAAGTTACTTTCTACTAAACCCCATTACCATTCGCCGCCGCAGCCTTCTTCATCCTCTTGCCAACCCTAATACCTCCAAAATCACCATCAATCAATCCTCCACCGTTCCCTTGTTGATCAGCAAGGCCAGATTCATGGCGAAAAGTGACGCCTAGAAGAAAGCAGGAGTCATGGCGAAGGAGTGGTGGAAATCGAGAAGCAATGAGCAGACCATTGAAGACCTCGTCACCATGGGAGTACTCCACAACAAGGAACTCGCAGGATGGCGTGCGCCAGAGGGCGAGGGGTACCCCGATCCACAACCAGGTGAGATCATGGTTTTCGAAGACTTCTTTAAGCAGGGTTTTGGGGTTCCAGTGCACCCTTTCCTTCAGGGCCTCTGTTTGTACTACGAGATTGGGATTTGCAATCTGCATCCCAACTCGATTCTCCTTGTCTCCACCTTCATTCATCTTTGCGAAGCATATGGCGGCTTCCAGCCCCATTTCAACTTCTTTCACCATCTTTTCTGTCTGTGGAAGAAAGGAAGCGGTGGCTCAAAGATAGCCGGAGGTGTGTACCTCAACCTCTGTGACGGGATGAAGGCCCAGTACCTGCATTGCCCATGGAACATGTCACTTGATGACTGGTACAAGAAGTGGTTCTACATCTGCGAAAAGCCAAACACGATCACACTGTGCGACGTGGGATTCATTCCAGAGAAGAGGACCAGCTGGTCGAAGAAACCCGAGCACCTCGAACAGATTCCAGAAATACTTGGGATGATCCCATTGAAGAAACTGGATGGTCCTAGCGTGGTCGGGAACTTCATCAACCGAAGGATCCGGCCCTACCAGAGGAGGATACATCCCGGCTACGAGTACCAAGGTAGCGTAGACCCAACGAGGACGAGGCAGGAGGCGCTTGACAAGATCGAAGTCAGAGCCAGAATTGGAGAGCTATTTAACTTAGCTAATCCAAATTATGTTAGATTGAGCGACATCGAGCACGCTTTCAAGCTCGCCCGACCTCCCCCAAAGGTAACTCATCTTGCCTTGTACCCGTAGTCTCATATTGTAGTAGAAACTTACTGTGTGATCTCCTATTTGTTTCCTAGATTAATGGTCGGGATAGAGCGATAGTGTTTGTGTCACCACCCCCTGGTGTAGATTGGCCGCAAGTTGCCGACCCGACCACCCAGACCAGCATCGGGGGTGAGGACGTCGACTGGGCCGTGCTCGGAGTTGGAGAGGAGGCAGCGGCCAAAGCTGCTGGTAAGCGGCCAGTGGCCAGCAAGCGTCATCAGGCGATCTTTACTCTGTCAGACGATGACGCAGAGGAGGGAGAGGATGCAGACATATTTCGACTCGTCCCTCGAAGGAGGAGGAGGCAATTGGAGTCAACGGAGCAAGGTGGCTCCTCTGTGCCGGCGGGACCCATATCACCGACCACTGCAGCGTGAAGGACAAGCGCTAGAGGGGTCGAGCACCAAGGCCCAGCATCAGTGCTAGATGTAGAGGGAGACCAAGTGTCACCCTCACAGCACGTGGAGCAAGCACGGCCGAAGAGACAAGCCTTTGCCACATCATTCCACGCTTCCAACATGTAAGTATTTGTAACTTTGATGTAAGCTTGCAATTTGTATTGATTGTGGTGACCTTCTGAACTTTATCTCGGATGTACTAGTTCGGCGTCCACCGAAAATCCAGACCAGCTGGCCGGAAGTTTCGTGGCTCTGCCAATAAATTCAGAACAGACTGCCTAGCAGCCGATCATCGAGGAAGCCATATCAGTGGATCCGTCATTACCTCAGCAAGGGAGCAGTCATACAACAGTCCCTGAGTAGGTGGTCGAGGTACCGATTGAACCGGGCATGAGTGCTCCGAGCATTCGACCTGCTGAGGGCAATACTTCAACACCGAGGGTGATGGAGCAAACCGACGAGCGACAACTAGAGGTGAGAGCACAACCCACATTCACTGTCGCTAAAGACCATGGGAAGGCTCTGGTGATCGCAGAAGCTGCTAACGCCAGATTGGCACCAACACCCGAAGATGGGCCTAAAGAGGACGAAGTGGAGGAGGTCCTAGGCCGTCCACAGGACAAGCGACAACACGTGTATGTGTCGCGTTGGCAGAACAACCAATGGGTCGTTCACGAGGAAATCCCAGAGGTCGAAGAGACCAAGAAAGTTGAACGAGCAACGAAACGACTGGTGACCGAGGTCCAGGTATGCTTTGCTTTGCCACTTGATCTTGCTGTCTAGTCAAACTTTCTTACTTAGCTTTTTGCACACAGGACTTAATGAAGACCGTAAGGTACCGTAAGAAGTGCTTTGACTAGATCGAGGGGATCACAGCAAGCAATAAAGAGCTGACGGCGGAAGTGGAACGCTTGCGCCACCTACTTGAAGCCGCCAACCGTGAGAGGATGGAGCAAGAGTCCCAGAAGCAGAACCTGGTCACCCAGCTCAGTAACAAAGAGCAGGAAAAAACAAGTAAGTAGTCACTTTATCACAATGAGTGCATGATAAGTGTTGTTGCGTTGTTGGTAGTAACAGCTGTAGTGCAGGCTTAGAAGCCAAAGTGGTCCGTCTCCAAGAGGAGACCAGTCGTGCGGTCGTAGAACGTGATCGCCAGAAGGAGGACAATAGGAAACTAGCGCACGACCAGTTGTAGCTTCGGGACCACACGGCCAAGATGAAAGAGGAACTAAAAAGTAAGTTTTCCAAACCCCTTTGCTCACTTTTGTTTCCTGCCTTATCTTGTCATGGTATGACGGTATAATAGCTTATGCGGTTTGCAGTTGTGAAAGTTAATGCCAAGAAGCATCTGGAGGCCATGATAAAAGATCGCAACGGCTAGAAGGCGCAGTGCCAAGAGGATCACCAAGGATCAGGACACATGGAAGAACCGGTGCCAGGAAGTGGCAACGGGCATTTTGCTGGTGCTCAATCTGATCGATCCAGCGCTTACAGAGGATGTGCCAAGGACGCCGCAGCTCGGACTGGTCGATAAATGCTAAAAGGCATGGGGATGGTTCCAGGAGTTCATGAAGGAGGCGAGTGAGTACATAGGCGCACATGTGCTAAGCATGGTGCGTGCTCACTACCCCTTGATCGATCTCAAGCGCCTGGAGGCTGGATACCCAAAGGAGGTAGATCCAGACAAGGCTGAGGAGCTTTGGATGACCCAGCTAGACTTGTCGGCAAAAATAATTGGCGACATTAACCTGTGTGGAGGCGGGACAGCACCTGTATAGGGTACACCATTAACAAGTCAGCTGGAAACGCCATCAGTTTTTAGCCAACCGGCGAAGCCTGCGGTCTCGACCAGCCAAGCATCGGCGGGGCCATCTTCTTCAGCTCGACCAGTACAAGAGTCCCTGAGACTCAAGCACGATGCCAGGCCTAGAGAGCAGTAGGTGCCGCGTGCCCCGACCAGCCAATAGGATAGGCTATAGCTGTAGAAGAAGATGTAGTTGTGTTGTTGTAAACTTTGGCCTTTTCAGGCAAGCTTGTAATAACGTAACTGTATATCAGCATAAGCTTGTTTGTTTTGTAGAAAATGTATTTAAGCTTGGATCTCGAGTTTGTGTAACTAAGTGAGAATATGTTAGCATTCTGTTTAGTTGTACCAGTTCAGTCGACATGTCACCCTGACAAGTTTGTATGGCCCTGGTTTGTCGTATGGTCGGAGTGTGAGGTGCATAGCCTGTGCACACGTAGACGCACACAAGTCAAACCAGAGGAGACCTGCCGATCACCCGTAGCATAGAGAGTAGATCCCATGCACGCGTTGGGAGGAACCAGAGACAGGGCCTGCTTCGAAAACCCAGGAAGGAATGGTGGTCGATTTTGACTGGTTGAGTTAGAATAACAATAAACTTCGAAGTGACACATTAGAATGGTCAGAGAAATCATAATAGCTTTATTGAATTAAATAAAAAATACAAGAGGAGTACATATCTTAACAGTTAAGCATAGAAATGCCTAAGCTTGTCGATGTGCCATGAATTGGGTACGTCTGTACCGTCCAGGTGAGCTAACCTGTAAGACGTTGGTCGTGTAACCTCCTTGATCATGAAGGGCCCTTCCCATGGAGTTGTGAGTTTGTGGACACCAGCCTGATTCGTCTTCCACTTCAGGACCAGGTCCCCGACCACGAAGGACCGCTCCTTAACATTCTTGTTGTAGTACCTACGCAAAACAGCAAGGTATTTGGCTGTACGTATGCAAGAATCAAGCCGCTTCTCTTCTGTACTATTCACTTCTAACTCCCGCACTTCATTGGCCTTGTCTTCATCAAAGTTCTCTACCTGTGCTGATCGGAAGGCTATATCTGCTGGAAGCACTGCCTCAGCACCGTAAACCATAAAGTATGGTGATATGCCGGTATTGCGACTAGGCTGGGTTCTGAGGCCCCAGACCACGGCTGGTAACTCTTTGAGCCATCTTCCGGGAGCTTTGTCGTTTTCTCTGTACATCCTCTTCTTAAGTGCGTCCAAGATCATACCATTTGCCCGCTCGACCTATCCATTAGCTCTGGGGTGCGCCACCGAGACATATTTTACTACTATGCTCCTTTCATCGTAGAAGTCCCAAAAAGCGTTCCCGGTGAATTGAGTACCCAGATCAGTGATGATGCTGTTGGGTATGCCAAAGCGGTGGATGACCTGGTCGATGAAGGTGATGGCTTTTTTTGAAGATGCCTATACCAGAGGCATGTACTCTATCCACTTAGAAAATTTGTCGATCAGCACAAAGACACATGTAAATTTCCCAGGAGCCGGCTTGAAGGGCCCGATCATATCCAGTCCCCAGCATGCGAAGGGCCAAGAGGCTAGTATTGTCTGAATCTCGTGTGCTAGTACGTGGATTCTCTTGGCGAAGAACTGACAACCCTCATAATGGTGGACTAGCTTCTCCGCATCGGCTACAGCTGACGGCCAATAGAACCCTGCTCGGAAAGCCTTGCCAACCAGCGTTCTCGAGGCCGCATGGTTGCCACAGGAGCCAGAGTGGATTTGGTCCAGGAGATGTTCGCCATCCTCCTGGGTTATACACTTCATCAAGATTTCCTCCATTGCGTTCTTGCGCCACAATTTGCCATCGATGAGTAGATACTACTTACTGCGACGCATCAGGCGTTCATTTTCTGTCCGATCAGTGTAACTACTACCATCTGTCAGGTACTTGATGAAAGGTACTCTCCAGTCAGGCTTCTTAGTGGTCGGAGGTGGTTCGATGGTGTTTGACGCCAGAACCGTAGCCACCAAAAGCTGGTCTGGAGGCTTGTCGACTGTGGGATCTTCCTCTTCGATGGAAGGCATGAGCAGGTCTTGAACAAATACGCCCTGTGGGACTTTAGCTCGGGATGATCCTAACTTTGACAGTGCATCTGCTGCTTGATTTTTGTCCTAGACCACATGTGTGTACTCGATGCCATAGAACTTGCCTTCCAGCTTTCTGATCAATTGGCAGTATGCATCCATCTTTTCGCTAGTCGTATCCCAGTCCTTGTTGAGCTGATTGATGACCAGAGTCGAGTCTCCATAGACATAGAGACATTTGACATCGAGCTCGACCGCAATGCACAGATCATGCAGGAATGATTCGTACTCGGCGGCGTTATTAGACGCCGGGAAATAAATCCTAAGGACGTATCGGAGCTGCTCCTTGGATGGTGACACGAAAAGGACTCCTACTCCTACGCCATCGATGTTGAGAGAGCCATCGAAGTACATCTTCCAATACTCATCGGGCCCCTGAGAGGCAGGTGTGCTTAAGTCTGTCCACTCGACGATGAAATCGACAAGTGCCTGAGACTTGATTGTAGTACGGCTTGCAAATTCCAATGAGAAAGGGCATAGCTCCATTGCCCATTTGCCGATGCGCCCGTTCGCATCCTTGTTGCGAATGATGTCTCCCAGAGGGTACTCGGTCATGACCACCACACGGTATCCATCGAAGTAATGTTTCAACTTTTGGGATGTTATCAGTATGGCGTAGATCAATTTCTGAATCTGTGGGTACCTAGTCTTGGATTCATTGAGTACCTCACTGATGAAATAGATTGGTCGTTGTACCTTATAGACGTGGCCAGGCTCGTCGCGCTCGACCACCATGGCAGCGGAGACCACTCGATTAGTTGCCGTAATGTAAAGCAGGAGGGTTTCGTCTTCTCTAGGAGCAGTGAGGACCGGAGGTGACATAAGGTATTGTTTCAGCTATGTGAAGGCAGCGTCTACTTCCTCTGACCACTCAAACTTCTTGGATGCTTTGTGCAGCTTAAAAACGGTAATCCTTTTTGCCTAATCTTGATATGAAACGACTAAGAGCGGCCATGCATCCGGTAAGCTTCTGAACATCCTTCACCTTTTTGGGTGGCTTCATGTCCAAGACAGCTTTGACTTTCTCCGGGTTAGGGCATATGCCGTCGTGACTGACGACATTGCCAAGTAGTATACCAGAAGGAACACCAAAGATGCACTTCTTTGGGTTTAATTTCCATTGGAATGTATTAAGGGCTGCAAAGGTGCGTTCGAGGTTGTCAACAAGGGTACATGCTTCCTTGATTTTGACAACTACGTCATCAACATAAGCCTCAACAAGGTCGTCTTTTATCTCGTCTTTGAGGTAGGCCTGTATGGCGCGTTGGTAGGTAGCCCCGGCGTTCTTGAGCTCGAACGACATGGTTGTGTAGCAGTAAGCGCCGAAAGGCATGATGAACGATGTCTTGATCTGGTCGTCCTTTTTTAGAGCGATCTGGTGATAACCAGAGTAGCAATCGAGAAAGGAAAGTAGCTCGCAACTGATAGTTGAATCTATGACCTCGTCTATGCGAGGTAAGCCAAAGGGGTCTTTAGGGCAGTGTTTGTTGAGATCAGTGTAATCAACGCACATTCTCCATTCATTATTCTTTTTGCGTACAAGAACCGGGTTGGCTAACCACTCCAGATGATACACTTCTTTAATAAATCCGACTGCCAAAAGCCATGTAACTTCTACCCTAATCGCCTCCTTTTTGTCGTGAGCGAACCGTCGTAGCTTCTGCTTGATAGGTTTGGCCTTGCCGTCGACATCTAAGGAGTGCTCGATCAAGTTCCGAGGTACACCGGGCATGTCAACAGGTTTCCATGCGAACACGCTCATGTTGCTCCTCAAGAACCTGACGAGCGCGTCTTCCTATTTAGGATCCAGGTTGGCCCCGATAAGGGCCATTTTGCTAGGATCACCGTCGACCAGCTGGATCGCCTTGTGCTCCTTGGACTTGATGTTCTTGCATGGAGCCTTGAGCTCTGGGATCTCCAGGTGGTCAGCTGAGGTCTTCTTAGCGTCGAGCATTGTCTCAGCCATGCGAATAGAGAGGTCGTGAGCCTCTGCTATTTTGAAGCTGTCGTCCTCACAGGTATAAGCTGCGTATATATTGCCCCTGAGAGTTAGAACCCCTTTCTCGGTAGGCATCTTGAGCACCAAATACCTGTAGTGAGGTATGGCCATGAATTTGGTGGGCGATGGTCGACCAAGGATAGCATGGTAGGTGCCGTCGAAGTCAGCGACCATGAAGTTGACGTAGTGGGTGTGGAAGTGGTCCGGGGTACCAAACTGCACAGGTAGCGTGATCTGCCCGAGAGGTGTAGAGCTCTGTTCAGGAAGGACACCCCAAAACTATGCCTTGTATGGTTTGAGATCCACCTGGGTTATCTTCAGGGCTGGCAGACTATTCTTGAACAGTATATCGATGGAGCTGCCACCGTCAATCAGCACTCTGTCGAACTGAACCTTGTTGATACAAGGATCGAGGACTAGGGGAAAATGTCCTGGCTCAGGTATTGTAGCACATTGGTCCTTTCTGCTGAAGGAGATCTCGCAGTGAGACCAAGGAGGGAGTCGTGGATCGGCGATGAGGTTGTCGATGTTGGCCACGTTCAAGCAGGCGCGGGCGAGCAACTTGCGTTCTCATTTGGTCTCGATGGACACTTTGCCTCCAATGATGGTGTGGACGCGATCGGTTGGCTTGATGTACTTGTGACGGGGATCTGCGTCTTCATCATCGTTGTCTTCATTGCGCTGTTCCCATACATCGTTAGGCTTGTCGGACGTATCCGGAGTCTGTTGACGTGTGTAGATAGACTTGAGAACGCGACAATTTTCCATGGTATGGTTTGACTTGGGGTGGAGCTGGCAGGGTCCTTTCAATGCTTTGCTAGTCTTCTTCGTAGTTGCGACGTCCGCCACCTTTCTTGATGGTATTGACCTCACCGTCGTCTTCTCGAGCATGCTTGCCCCTGTAATCATCATGGCGATTACGCCGCTGATTACGCTGGTCACGGTGGTCACGGGGGTCATTGCGCTGGTTGTGGTGATCAAAATTGTCGTTCCACCCACGGTTGTCGTGGTAGTCATCACGGTGTGGGGGGTGGTCGGAGCGTGGAACCCTTGCTACTTCTTCGATGATTATCTTTTTAGCATCGTCGGCATCCGCATATTTCTTGGCAGTGGCTAGGAGCGCTGTGACTGATTTAGGTCTCTTGCGAAGGAGCTTGTCCCGTAGGGCATCATGGAAGCGGAGACCAGTAATGAAAGCCTTGATTGCCTCGTTGTTAGAGATTGATGGGACCTTGATGCGCATCTTCGAGAAACGCCGGACGTACTCGCGTAGTGGCTCATCTTTCTGGTCTCGAATCCGCTGCAGATCATATTTGTTGCCGGGTTGCTCGCAAGTGACAATGAAGTTGTCGATGAAAGCTTGCTTGAGCTCTTGCCAAGAATCAAAGTAGTTCGCCGGCAAGATGACCAGCCATTGGTGACCTGCATGGTCGACAGCGACTAGGAAGTAGTTAGACATGATGTGCTCGTCAGCCATGGCTGATCTGCATGCAGTTTCATAGAGCATGACCCATAATTCAGGGTTCTCCTTGTTGTCGTACTTCTGAAGTTTCTCGAGCTTGAAGTTCTTGGGCCATATGACTTGGCGAAGGTGCGGAGTAAACTGCTTCAACCCCGGAGGGCCGTGGGCAGTATCATATTCCATACGGCGATAGCTTTCATGGGATGCACGATCGTTGGCTCTTTGGTTGATGCGATCGCACAGATCACGTTCTCTGAGGTAATGGCGGAGATCGTTATTGCCATCACGGCGATCTCGGTTGCCACCCTGATTAACCCTACGACCATGGTTATCGCGGCGATTATCACGGTTGTCCCAGCGGTTGTCATCCCGACGGCGGTTGTCATCCCGACCACCATCATGGCCACTGTTTCTACCTTGGTGGTTGTCCGATGGGTTGTTGTTGCGCGAGCCACGTTGGTTGGGTGGCTATGAGCGACTTGAGTACTGGTGGCTGTGGCTTGACTCGACTGAGACGGATGGAGCCCGGACTTGATTTACAATCTCTACGGTCTAGGCCATAGCAGCCATCAGGTAAGCTTGTATATCATCACGAACTGCCTGTGTTTTTGGGGTGTTGGGTAGTCGTTGCATTATCGCCATAGCAACAGCTATGTTGGTGCTTGGAGTCCTGAAGACCTGCTTGTCCCCCACCCTATCAAAGGCATTGTTAAGGTCGCGTGGCTAGACCCTTATGCGTCGGGCCTCCTCTTCTGCCTCAGCTTTAATTTGTCGATGATTAAACCGGTCAATATTACGTGCTTCACGTGCTAGCCTTTCTTGTTCTGTTTCGCCGACTGCCGATGGTTCATCATTACTGACAACATTGATCAAGTCTCCTCGCCTTGGTGGGAAGGATGGGAATCGTGGGAATCTCGGGGCGTGGTCTGGGATATCCAGATCGTATTCAATGCCTTCATCGTCTTGATGCTGGAGCTCGGTGTGAACAGAGGCATTAGATGTGATGCCGAACAAGGAGCTTGAGCCACCCTCTTGAACTGTGTGGACCGATCCTTCTTGATAATCCTCAATTTGGACCATGTTGACGAAGTTGTGCAGGACGTAGGGCTAGACCTGGTGGTTCTCCATCGAGGCTTCGTACTCGGAGAGCCGGAGACCCATCGCAGGGGTTGGCTGGCAACGAACAGAGCGCCCTTTAGGAGTAGATGTGACCACGAGATCCGTACCGAGTCGTGCAGGACGACTGGCCCGAGCTGGTTGGGTAGATCTGTTGTGGGTCATAGTTACCTGCTCATTAGGTTAACTTTGAATCGAACTTACCAGAGCCAGGGTTTCGGCAAGTTTGGCGCTGACCCGATCGATGGAGTCGAGCAAGTCGGTGTTGTCGATCTGCCTCCTTTTGTAGCGAGGAAGCGGATGACGGGTTGTCGGCGTGGCTGAAGACGACGCTGGCATGGTCGGAGCTGTAGCTAATGCAGGTGAAGTAGTGGTCGGCGCAGATTGAACCTGCACCTCCTCTGGGGTCATGGCGATGAAGTCGTCGGAGCTAGTGGTCCAGGTGATCTGGCTGATGGTGAACGTGAGGCCGTTCAGCGTAGCCATGGAACCGGGGATGATGACCATCTTGTTCGCCTGGAGAGCAGTACACATACCCCCTACCTGGCGCGCCACTGTCGACGAAATATGGCCGGCAGTCTACCTAGGGGTATGCCCAAGGTAGTAGATTATCGACAGACAGATGTGCAAGCTACAAACAAGATGGTGACGCAAGACAGACATAAGATTTTATCCAGGTTTGGCCGCTGTAAAGGCGTAATACCTACGTCCTGCGTCTGATTGTATTGCTGTATGTCAATGAGAGATGTTTTTTTAGAGGGGTCCCCTGCAAGCCTTATATAGTCCGGGGGGCAGGGTTACAGATCTAGAAACTAATCCTAGCCAGTTACAATTGCCATAGGTGGCCGGACAAGGATTCCTATTCTAACTGACTAGGATCTCGTTTGACCTCCAAATCTGCCTTGATTCCTTGCGCGGGATTCCGAACAGATTGGCCAGGCCGCGCGTCGTCTTCTAGTGGGACAGACCTCTAGATCCGGGCCGGCCCAAGCCTAGCTGTAAGGGTATAGGGGTTAATACCCCCACAGTATGGATGTAGATAAAAAAGATAACGGTGCAGTAGGTAGACTTGTCAAACTTATGGACAGTAGTACATGGCATGTACCTGGTTGCAAAAAAAGGATGACAGTACAAATAGGTGACAAGAAAGGCTAGAATACTAAAGCGACTGGGACTGAAATCTTTCAAAATTCACAAAGTAAGGCTAGAAAACTGAAGCGGCAGGGACTTAAAATTATTAACAAAGACTTGTTAAGTAAAATAATTGATAATGTCTAGATGACAGTTTACATATGGTTTGGTTATAATAAAACCATCAATTTGCCCTAATTTCTAAATTAGTAATACAGACACCTAGAACATGTTGTTTTCTAAATAAATACTCGCAATTAAATGAATGATAAAATATATCAACCGTAAAGCGGAATGAATTGTTTAAATAACACGCACATAATTTACGTAATCATGGGAAACTGAGGGAGGTAGCACAAAGATGTAATTAAAAAAAATACTTTGGCTATGATCTGGTGTTCTAAAGACTGAGCCAAGTTCATAAAGTTCAAAGATACAAGTGCTATATGAACTACTAAGAAATTACTGCAGTTACAAACAACGGGGTACAACTCAGTTGAATGATTTGGCTAGGATCCAGCAAACAACGAAACAAAGAACAGAAAAGAAAAAAAAGCCTTCTGGCAGCTGCAAGCTCTTCCATTGCTTCGACCAAAAGGACAACCTTGGCTTCAATCTCAGATCTAAGACCAAAAACTATGTTCTAATGAACCACATCAGCTTGAGACAACCGAATGTTGACATAATCCTCAAGGAGGTCATCCCAGATCCAAAGAACACAACCATTGTCCTGAAAAAAGCATAATCAAAAACCAAAAAAATAATAAAAAGATACTGACTGCATGAGGTGAAGGTCTATTACATGCTTAGAACACTTAATGAACCAGCGTCCTTGGTTGCGAGGTGTGCCAGCATGTAAAATGACAACCAAATCACGACAAGCACATCGAAGCAAAGGATGCCTAAAGCGGTGGCCACGACCACTAGAACAAGAAGTCTCAGATCCTTGGCTGGAAGCAGGAAGAGCTGGTGTCTGGCTCATGGCTAGGAGTTTGAAATAAGAGGAAAACACGAGCATGAGGATAGAGTGTGGCTTCTTGGAGACGGGAGTAGTAGAATGGTAGAGCCTGCAAGGATATTTAAGGTCACACGGTACTACTACAACTACAGGGACATGGAGCTGAAAAGAGGAAAGATTTAGGCCTTATTTAGTTCCTCAAAAGTTTACACCCTATCCCATCGAATGTTTGAACACATGCATGAAGTATTAAATATAGACTAAAAAAATAACTAATTGCATAGATTGCGACTACTTTGCGAGACGAATCTTTTAAGCCTAATTAGGCCATGATTTGAAAATATGGTGCTACAGTAATACATATGCTAATGATGGATTAATTGGTCTTAATAAATTCGTCTCACGGTTTACTGACGGATTAGGTAATTTGTTTTTTATTAGTATCCGGACACACCATGCAATACACCAATGTGACACCTGATGTGACATCCCAAAACTTTATACCCTGGATTTATACCCTGATTGTTAAAAAGGTCATCTTAAAATAATTAGCTTCGTACAAAAGTAAAAGAATTTAGCTTCAGCGAACACTGATAACACACATCAAACACATATTAGTTCAAAAAAATCAATGGTATTTTAAAATAAAAAGACATGATTTGAATACTTCTATTTGATAAATAGAAAAGTTGTAACAATAACCCTCTGGTGCCCTAACTACTTGAAAATATGCTCATACACCGATCTCATAGTCCACACTCACGACATGGCAAGGGATCATGAAAAAAAAGAAGCCAACGTTGTGCATCGAGTTCTAGTAGAGTACCTGATGTGGAGCAGGGACCTAGCTAAATTCCATTAAGAAATAGGCATTACTGCCTAGAGAAGCAATTTGACTTGAGTACTGTTATGTGTCAAATTGAAATAATTATTGTAACTTATCCCTTTAATATTGTTATGAAGAGAGCCACGTCTGAACTTTAGATTTTATATTCACCGAATAGAGCTGTTGTAGTAATCTGAATAAAATATAGTTGAAAATGATTAAGTAGTAGTCCATCAAAAGACAACAGACACACTAATCTGAATAAAATACGGTTGTAAGATCTAAAGGTTCACTCTTTTAAAGTTCCTATTTCCATCATTGGTCATTTTACAAATGAAAAAAATGGGAGATATGAAAAATGTCGAGGTGCTAAATTAATATGAGACCTCCATGTAAGGGATACTAATTCGGCCAATATCCAAACATGGGGAAACAAGAGGTACCAAACTGGACAAATGAAAAGGAGGAACTAATCCAAATGGATAATACCAAGATGTAACAAAAAAAATGTTCTAATATTGGAGGGGCCTGTACCAAAATGCTTAGGCCAATATCAAATAGATCATTTTATATTTCACTTGCGCATAAGGGTAATTCAATTATAACAAAAGTGTGAAAAAAATAGAAAGAGAAATGCGACTGCGATCAAATGAAAAAAGGGTCGGTCTAAAACAACAATTCAAGTCGAACACAATGTACCCACTACAACCATATAATTTAAATTAAGTAAACTAGAACACATAATTTAAATTAAGGACACAAAATTAAAATAAACTGATCCAAAAAGGTTTTTATGTTATTTTATTAAAAAAGTCAGTACTAACTGCACAAACATACTATGCAGTTCTAGTGACACCAGCTTTGATGAGGTCAAAGCATATAATTTAAAAAGGATGTCAGAAAAAAAGCAAACATAAATATACAGATAAAGGTAATGACAAAGCATATTAAGTTTAAATCATTGGCACAGGAAGGCTGTGTGTAACTATATAATTTAAACTCTCCTATCCTAAGATTCTATTTAGGATGATGTTTCTTTTCAACCCAACTTAAATAGTTCGAAGACAGAGATAAAATGAGGCAATTACAAAATTCACACAGAGCACATGACAAAAAATCATGTAGCATTGGCATATGCAGTTTGACAATATTGATGGCAGCACAATAAACTTCAGAATATAAAGTTGCATAAGAGTGCATTGCAGCATAATAGAGTACAGAGTTACAAGGAAAACAAACACATCCATACTACATAGTAAAAGATCACTCGATATGATAAGATTGTTCGATAGATGAAAGCAGCACAAAAACTAACATCATAAGTGCTGAGATGACAAATTAATTAAGAACGCGAATCTACTAATTGACGGCAACATGGCTCTACATCGTAGTAAGCTTCCAGGAAAGGTTGTTTAGAACCTCAAAGTGTGGTGCACAAGCACGATAGCACTTTGCAGAGTACTGGTCAACCTCTTTTAATCCATTGGCGCAGAACTGGTAAGCCTCAATCTGCCCTACTGCCATAGGACCTGAGAAATATGAAGTTGGATCAAAGCTAAACTGCCGAATCTTCGCTTCAATTGCATTGATCAACTCCCCAAACATCATTTTCAAAGAATCACCAAGCTCAACGGCGTTAGACAGCATTGATAGAAGGGTCTTTTGTGTCTTCACTGCTTTCTTACGCTGGCTATAATTGAAGTTAACAACCTTGGTGATGAAATTTCTCTCAATGAACAACAAAACTTGATATGCTGCCTCCTCAGCTGCTTCATCTGAGGTAAAAGCTAGTCCTGGTATGGCCATCTTTCCACCATACTGGAAATTATCCATGTAGGGAAATTCAATGCAAGCTTTACTCTTGATTGTACCATTGGGTTTTGGAGAGCTCCTATATTCAGCAGCCTTGACTCCATAGAAAGACAGTGCATAGTCCAGAATATCCTTTGAAGGCAGAACAACATCATGGAAAGGACCCTGTTAGAAAAAATATATCCAATTTAGGGTAACTATATTTTCTACTACAACAATACAAAACTATACAATGGGAAAAAACAGGGATTGGAAACTGGCTTGTATGAAGTACTTACATTCCTAGCAAACAACTGGCCAATTTTTGCAACCCTCCTGTCATGATGACGACGATCAATCTCTATATCATCAAGCCCTGATCGTATGTCTTTTGTCTTCTCATGCAAGCTAATATGGATAGTAGCCAAATAGTCACTCATAAGACCTTACACCTTACCCCTAGGGGTAAGTGGTCCACGGATATTGTCTTTAAGATTCATTCTCATGAACATTGAGAGAAAATTTCTCAAATGAACCCATTGCCAAATCCCACTGGACTAAAGCACACTGCAGGGAGCTAATTGCTTCCTGCACAAGTGAATATGTATTACTGCTCTCCAAATTCTGTACGACCCTGCTGCTAAAGTCCAGTACACGAATGCCATAATTGTTCTCTAGATGCTTATAAGCCATCGCAATAGCACTAGCTTCAGCTTGAGCAGGATTCAGGAAGGGTTCACCATGAACAACTGAATGATTGACACGCTCTCCGTTAGCGGTAGTCAAATTGGAAACATCAAGTTTAATAGAAGACTTGACACCAGCATCACCACAGTCAACTTCAGAAAATACAGGACTTACATGAGACCCTGAAAGTCCCATGACCATATCAAGCAGTGTCCTCCGATCAAACCTAACAAACTGCTCCATACCTTGAGAAATACATAACTTCAAACAATGTATACCATACTTAATCTATGGAAAACAGATTACAACATTAAATTTAGCGTGCATTAACTTTGAATCAAGAGATATTTACAATTGTCTTACACTACAATGTACTTAATTATGTATTGCACTCCACGATAAAGTTACAACGTATTTACATATTTAATATAGTAGGGTTCATGAATTATTAAATCTATAAAGCATATATTGTAATTTAGCGATAATTAAGCCTTAATAGTGTCGAGAACAGTGAATGGGACAACCAATATTTGCCAGTAAAATCGCGTGTGAAGGTTGGGCTTCCATTATGGCCAGTTTTCACCAAAAGCTCAAATTGCAATGCACTTAAACTGAACTTACCAAAGCATACATGTCGTTATTGACAAGATGAAGTGCAGCACTAACTAAACCCATGCATCCTTCCCTCTAAAGGAATTTTTCTGTTCTTGTAACTAAGAACTTCTTTTTGGGGGCTACTAGCTAACTATTACAAAAGTCTTAATCTCCAACTACCATCACAGTTTCAAGGAACAAAACATTAATAATGAAAACGATTAACACATATACAGTGTAAGCAAACAAGTGAAAAACTTACGGTGTAAGCAAACAAGTGAAAAACTATACCGTGCTAAAACAAGTGTACCATACAGGTGATAATGTTAGGATATATAAATTGGTACTAATAAAAAGGGCATGTGAAACGGCACTACTAAAAAGGCCAATATGGAACTAAAAAAGAGATTTCTAGAGACTATGATGTAGGGGCACGACAGTTCATGACAGTATGATATAAAGCAGAAAGTAGTGTACTATGCAAAGTGAAAAATGACCTCAGAGAAAAGCTTGAGTGGTTCATTGACGTTGACACCACCAGTACCAGACGAAAAGCCAATGTTGTTGCTCCCAGAATAAAACGATTCTGAACTACCAGATAAAGGTGCACCAGAGGACGACATGACGAAAGTAAAATCTACAAAATATGGATTATGTAGTTGAAATTAGAACAATGGTATTTGAAACAAAAATGGAGGAAGCTTTGCAAAGGCGGATGGAAAAAGAAGAACACGGGAATTGACCACAAGCAGGAGGGAATGGGCGAGAATGGAGAAGAACGAACACGAAGTGGGGAGGCTGGGTCCGTGGCCAACTCTAAAGCAGTACTAAAAGATGTGTGTAACAGCGGCGGAATATAAAATTCAGGAAATGAACAATACCATGTACTCTAGCAATTTTGAACTAGTAAATAAAAAAAAGGTTAGGTATGGTGAACAGTGAACAGCATGACGACCAAAGAAATATACGGAGTAACATTCCAACGTATATTGAACTATTAGAAGAGATAAGTATCAAATAATGTAGTTAAAAAATCAGCTGCAAAAACGATCCTAACGACGGACATAAAAAAGATGAATCAATAAAACATTAGGCTACTGTCGACGGATGTCCACTGTCAACTATCTAGTGGTTTGAATACATGGAAAACTAAAAAGAAGGGTGAGTAGTGTAAAAACCCATATTGTACGTCTTATGGATTGGGATACAGCGGTTCCTTATGTAGCACAATTCATATACTAGTAGTACAAATAATTTGGTACAGCTGCATGTACACGCACGTCGTCTGCAAAAAGTTGGCCCATAGTTCAGGGCTAGTGCTATGTCAAGTCAATCATGAAAGCGGAGCAAGCTACGTAGCGGTATGGCCTATCAGCTAACCAAGAGCAACGGCAAAATCAGGACGACGAAATGACGATGCTCTCACAGCTGCAAGCGCCTTAATGCCTTCAGTAATGGCACGCTCCTTCTCTTGAACCTTAGCTCTGTCAAGACCTAAAATGTGCTCATAGTACTGAACAATTTGATTAACTCTGATAGACATCCTCCTAGATCCAAATAGCGCAAGCAGTGTCGCTGTCCTATGGGGGGAATGCACAGAAAACCAAGATGAGATCTAGCGAAAACAAAATTGAAGGGCAGAGTATGGATGACTTACCCCCTTATAACACTTGATGAAATAGCGGCAACGGTTGTGAGGTGTCCCGGCACTACGGACAACAGAAGGAGCGGCGCAAGCACAATGGAGAAATGGGTGATTCACACATCGTCCTGTGAGAAGGAAGAGCTGGGGGCTGAGCCATTGGAACAAGAAGGAAGCAAGGGACGATGGCTCCTATCAGAAAAGGATGGGAACAGAATAGAGTAGCACTCAACCATACTTAAAAGAACCTGCCAACGGGTAGATGCTATGAAATTGAACAATAAATGCCAGCAGTGAAAAGAAGTTACTAACAATAAAAAGACGGCAAAAATTGAAATTTTCGACTTATAAAACCAGTGCTTGTGAAGAGGTGGCTACAAAATACTATACAATAAAATGAATTAAACAATTACTAAAAACAAAAGTAAAAAGATGATGAAACTTGGTCCGTGCTCACGCCGGCACAGCAAGAAAATGGCACGTAGAAACTTCTACAGCTACTCAACGAGATTTTCGACCATTTACTATACTATGTATCGTTTAATTTTTGAATATATTATGAAAATAATCAAATTTTTCATTACAATAGTACAAACAATATATATACACATTTCATATAACGAGGAGAGACTGAAAACTAACAGATACAGCTTGAGGCCAGGGTTTAGCCGACACGACCCCAATGAATGCCAACGTGCCACTCGCCGTGCCACATCGCCGCTTGGGATGCAGAAAAGAATTAATGTGCCATATCGGCATGTCCCGACATGCATCCCGTGCATAGAGGTCACGAACAAAAGCTGCACGAAGCCAATGAACATTGTGTCGTGGGAGACTAGATGGGCCCAAGTCCAGCCTATACCACAAACCAAAAACTACTACTAGTTCATGTGATTGGGCCAACATGAAATAAATTCAACCAATCAATTAAAAATAAATAGTATGAAATAACTTCTTCTTAAACTAAAGATCATTATAAGAATAAAATGTATAGAATATTTGGATTAGAAAATTCAACAAAGTAACATAAACAAAATTCAAATATTAGTTGGGTTTTATAAATATATGACAACATACACACCATATCCATGAACATAAAGACAACGTACCTTTTGATATGTAAATTCACACAACGCAAATAGTTTAAGAACATAGAAGTGGGAAAATAATATGAAAAGTACAAGAACAAGACGGATTCACAAACATACTATAAAACAAAACTAATAACAAAACCCTTTTGTGATATGGATGTGCTCAATTTTTTTGGATATATAAAAAGGTTTCAAATATAGTACACTGTATAATTAATGTAAAGATGGTACATTCAACATTGCAAATGATACATTATGTTATATACATTTAACGTAGGACGTCGGCAGACCGAGCTACATGAAGGGCACGCATTTTGGGCCGTGCTTGCTCCGGCACGGCACAAAAATGGCACGTAGACAATACTACAACTACTAAATGAGATATTCAAGCATTTACTATACTATCTCATGTCTAGTTATTGAATAAGATTATGCAAATGATTAAAATTTTTGTTAGGCTGGTTCCGAGATGACCCGAAGGCGTGCCGTCATGCCACACGCCGTGCTTCCGCTGAAGAAATGATTTAGCATGCCCTATCAGCAAGGCACGACGTGCAACACATGCCTAAAGGCCACGGCTAAAAGTTGCACGAAGCACGTTGAGGGCCATGGCATGGCGTCCAGGCGTGGCCCAAGTCCTAACTCTACAACAAAATAGAAAACTGCACCTAGTTCATCGGATAGGGCAAAGAAGAATGAAATTCATCAACTCAATTAAAAAATAAATATTACAAAATACACGGCACGACGTGCATCACGTGCCTAGAGGGCACGACCAATGAGTTGGACGGAGCCCGTGAGGGCCGTGCCATGGCAGCTTGCCGGGGCCCAAGTGCCATCTCTACCACAAAGCATATAACTGCAACTAGTTCATCTGATAGGACCAACACAAATTAATTTCCACAACTCAATTTAAAAATAAATAATACGAAATAACTTCTTTTTAAAAATAAAAAAACATCCTAAGAATAAAATATACATATTAAATTGATTAGGAAATTCTACAAAATAACATGTACAAAATTCATATATTGGAGGCATTTCATAAATACATAACGACATACACAAAATATGCACGATATAGATAAAACGTACTGACAAAAACTGACACAGCACAACTAATTTAAAAAAAGAATATAGAAGTGGTAAATGATATGAAACTATAATAACAAGATGATGGTAAAACTAATAACAAAACAATTTTTGCATGTGGATGTACTAAAAAATGAAATTGTAAAAGGGTTTTAAATAGAGTACATAGTATAATTAATTTAAAGTTGGTACATTGAACAAAACAAATGGAACATGGAGCATTATATATAATTAAATGTATATAACGCTCCGTTACTACGAGTTAATTTACTAATGAATGTATGGGCTAAAACCGGTAACCACTGAGCTGCCATTGATCAGTAGGCAGAAAAAAATAAAGATCACGAATCAACTGATTACTACTTGAAGAAAAAAAGAGATAGGACAGGACCTCATGTCCTTTCTATCACGGAAGGTGGGGAGTAGGGGTAGGAGAGAATCTAGTGAGAGAAATTAAAGAAATCAAATAGAATGGAGCCATGGACCTACAGCCGACAAAGTTCTTCGTTCCAAACTCTCTATTCAACTGTCGCGGCTAAAAAACTGCTAGCACAAGAACAAACCAGGAGGCACATCCACACTGAACATCTCTGGGAAGGAGACCATCTACGAATTGTTCTCTCAGGTCAGTGAACAGAATGCCTAATGTTTCTCTACATTACTACGCAAAAAGGGTGCAGAAAATAATGAGTGAATAGTGCATATTCAGGATGCCAATAACTCGAGGAGATGGGGATAGGTTGGGGATGGATGCTCAATAGATGAGCAGTGGATCTAGAGGTTCAGCTGATGCGAGGGGACCAAGAGAAGAAGCGTAGCAGAGAACTGTGAAGGTAAATAAGAAAAACAATCATTGCTAGCTTCCTAAATGTTTCTGATTTAAGCAGCGGTCTTCATTCTAGATGAGATTACATCTAAACTAGATGTAGGTCTCACATTGCATACAAACATAATGTCTTAAAAGATTCAGAGTGTTATGTCCTAAATCTAAACGAGTCAACTTTGGATTAGTTTGCTAAAAGATTAATGGCAAAACACATAAACAATAGATAAATAAACGAATAAATTCTATGGATAAAACAAAAGACAGTGTGGGTGTGAACAAAAACAATAATGTTGTGTAGGCCAGAATAAGAATATATATGTTTCAATGACAATGAAAGAATGTTATGTGCATAATTTGTTAGAACAGAAAAGATAATTTTTGCATTTTTGGTACTTTTTAATGGTTCATAGTGGGTTCAGAATAAACCCTTTAGTAGAAATCCTTTCTAACTTGACTGAGGAAAAAGAGAGAATTATAAGGAAAATGATGTTTGATGGACTTTTGCAACTACCTAAAGGAGAGGGGGATTCTGAGAGGCCATTCAAACTACAGTTCTCTTTTTGGTTGCTGACGAACTTAGACTCTACTACTGGAACTCTTCAGCTAGGAGATCATGGAAGCATTCCAATAAAAGATGCAGATGTTAATTTTGTTATGGGTTTACTATGGACTGGTGAGGAGTTGGCTATACATGACCCTTCAAAACTGGACCAGAACAAGAATATTATAGGGAAAAAACTGGTATTAGATGCGAATGATGAACTTGATCTTGACAGCATTAAAAAGGTTCTTCAGTGGGATATATCCAATGATAAGGATGAAGCACTTCAAGATGCATACATGATAGCTATGGTGATATATGCAGTTAACTATTTCATAGCACCAAGGGGCAGGCCACCAAAAATCAACATAGATATATTTGACTCAATCACTGAACCAAAACGTATATTGAACCTGAACTGGTCATCCTATGTATTGAAGACACTCAAAGAAAGTAGTTCCAAGATTAAGGCTGACATGCTAGCTAGGAAATCATCAGTTTGCTTGGATGGCTGTGTGTTATTCCTTTAGGTACAACAATATACTAGAAAAACATAATAGTTACTTTACCTACAATGAAACATTTTTCTGACAATTACCTATTTTTAGATTATGTACTTGGGCAATATCAAGATCAGTCATTGTATTACAACTGAATGCAAAGTGCCAAGAGTAGGTGACTTCGGATATGAAAAATTGAAGAAATTAATCATAATGGACAAATTTAGGAGTGGCTTGGGAGATGGACAACCATATGGAAGATTTGAGGTTAGAAACAGAAACATCGTGACCATAATGTATCAAAAAAATATTTTTGCAGATGGTTGTTTACATAGATGTTTGTTTGTTCACAGATAATACCTGACTCAGAGAGCTATTATACGCGTGGGCTTTTATTTCAAAAATTCACCAAACAAAATAGCAAAAAAAAAGAAGCCCCAACATCAAAACTCGACATTGACTAGGTATGTAAAATAGTATATAAGAACATATATTTATTCCACCTGATGAAAGAATGCTTATCATTTTTTAATACGTTCCTAGATAATATTGAAGGTAATTGAGTATATAGACCAGCAGAACTCAGATCACAAAAGAAGAATCAGGAACTCCGCTATGGACTTCGCAGATAAACTATGCAGTTCTAGTGACAAGCACTGTGATGAAGTGAAAGCATATGTTTTGAAAAGGATGTCATCAAAATTGAGCAGAGATAAAGATAAAGAAACTGAAGAAAAGGATACAACTGAGCAATGTTCAAAAGGTAATCAGCATCAAAGTAAAATTTTAATCATTGACACATATGATTTCTCTAACTGTAAATTTAAAGTCTGCTATCCTAAGATTCTATTTTGGATCATATTTCTTTTGTAGACAACTTAAAGAGTTCAGCGAGAGAGCGAACAAGACAAAAAACATCAAAAGGAACGGAAGGATATGCAGGAGAACCAGGTGAAGTACACACAGACAGAAATTAGATGAAACATAGAATCCTAAAAATGATATGTTCAATCCTAATCACACTTGTGGCAAAAATAACAGATAAATTGTCAAAGGATAAAGCTAAAAATAGCAGGAAGGAAGGATTACATCCTGAAATTATTGACCAAACAGGTAAAACAACATATTATTTTTAATTTCTGGATTTTAATGGACATGGAAAATTATAAAAAACTGATGGTTCTTGTAACACCCTAGGTGTTTGGCTTCCACATAATTGCATGTCATTTCATAAACATATGTATCATCTATGTCATCATGCCATTTGTCACTGAAACATGCATATGCAACATTCGCATATTCTGTTTGTTGATACTTTATTGCTTATGAATGGTGGTAGTGCAACATGTGAATGTAACATGAAATTCTCATACTTTGAAACATGGCAACATGGTAGTAATGTGACAAGTATAGGATAACAACAAAGTCATGCAACATGTGAAACATTGCATTGCAACATATGAGTGAATTGCTTGTTTTAGTTGCTTTATCACATGTGATCATTAAAAGTGGTATAACAATTTTGTAAAGTGGTTGATTATGGTCTATTACACCATAACTACACTTAGGGTAATTGTTTGGACATTGTTCATGTAGATCAAAATGACAAAATTGCCCTTTAGGAGAGGTTTGACTTGAATTGACTCCTAGAGTGACACTGTTTGACTGATTCAAAAGTCCAACTTAGGAATCTTGCATGGCTGTACACTCTTTACCAAAGTTGTAGCTAATTTATCAAGGAACAAAAGTTGTTTTATGATCATCTCTTGAAAATGGCTAGAACATGCTCAAACATGGCCCACAAGTCATTTTTCCCTGCTGAGTCTCATTGAAAAATTTGTCTAAGTCATTGATGCCATTTTCAGTTTGATTGAGCCATCTTTGGCTTCATGTAACTGCTAATCCATGGCGAATTAGGGGATGGTCCTTGAAAAGAAGTTGTAGATGGATGGTAGGCCTACATTTTTCATGTATACTATTTTTGCTATAGATTGATGGTTTAGCCGTGTTGACGCGTCGAATACGTGCTGTTAGTCATCACCATCGAGCTCTGAATCGTGTTTTCAGAAAACGTTTCAGAAAACCGTCAGGCTCGCCATGGCCGACTGGCTTAGGAGGTGATCGCCGCGTGGAGTTCATGCGCTGCTGAGGCCTCCACGTCGCGCGTCCGCGCTCCAGAAGAGGGCCAGTGCCTGCCCGAACACACCGCAAAAACGCTGCCACTACAAAAACGCTGCCACCAGCCAGCTCCTAGCTCCTCCACGACCTCCTCTTGCTCGTCGTCGTCTCCGCGCAGTTAGTCAACCTCTGGTGAGGCCGCATTCGGCATTCCCGCGCCATCGCAACCTCGTCGGAGGTGAGCCCACCGTGGCCAACCACCACCGGGGCTCTCTCCCTCCTTTCTCTCCCGTCCCTCGTTGTCTTTGCGAACTCCTGATGCTCACACCAGTCTTAGATCGGACCGCCATGGCCAGAGTTGGCCGGCGTACCTTGCGCAGCGCCGCCGCAAGCACCATTGCCGACGGCGACCTCCTCCTCTGTAGCTAGGGAGCCCGTTTTCTACTCCCATCGGCGCGGGGCAGTGTGCTGAGCATGTTGGTGCCACCCCCTTCGCCGGAATCCTCGCCGTCGTCGAGCGGTGGCCGGTCAATGACCTCCCCTGTTTCGGCTGCGACTAGCCGGTGGGTCCATTGACCCCATGGGACCCGCCTGTCATTGGCTCATATAGTTTTAGAGTTGAGTTTAAATGCAGATTTTTATGCTATTTTGTGATTTTTGTATCTCCTCAGTGGTTGATCCAAATGGAGTGAGGTAAATTTTGGTAGAGTCACAATTAAGTGTAGTATTTAAGAAAAATAGTACATGAGCACATGTTGTATAAATTTTGGATGAATTAAATAGGAACTTAAAATGTGTTTTTAAATGCATGCAAACTTGTTTAAATTATATCTTAAGTTTCTGTGATCCAAAAATTATGAAATTTTGTGGGTAAGCTATTCTTTCTTAGTAGAAGCTCTGGTAAAAATTTGAGAGTCATTGCATGTATGGTTTTTGAGTTATAGATTTTTCTTTTACCAATGGTTGATACTTGTGTGAATTTTCATAAATTAACTAGGAATCCTATGACCCTGAAATTTGGTGGGTAGCATCATAGTACCTTAAGTATGCTAGGAAAAATATGAAATCTGTTGCTTGACACTTTTCACTAAGGTTTCCTATTTTTGCCATTTTAAGCCTTTATGCCTTGTCATTTTTGTGTAGGATGAGATACTTGTTCAATTGATGTGAAATTCATGTAGTAGCCTATCGGAGACATGTATAAGCTACTGTAATTTTTGTGGAATTTTAGGTACACTTTGGATATGTGTTTATTATTTAACCTAAGTATCTAAATAATTTATTAAAGGCATGAGAATAATTTAGTTAGGAATGGACACTATGTTTTCTGGTGTTCTTTCAACATGTGTGATGAGTTAGTAAAGTTGGTATTGTCCGTTTGTATGTTTGCAACGTAAGTTAATAATTATTTCTTATGTTGTGTCTTTCGGGACAATTCTGGGAACTTTATAAGTTCCCCATGATAAATTGGTTTGCTGGGAAAGTGGTCAATAATAGAGTGGTAGGTAATTTTATAAGCTTTCCAGAAAATCTTAAATCATGGTATTTGGATCTGTAGAACTCCGGTTATGATTAAACTTGTAGCTGCTGTTTGCAGCCTAAAAACTATTGAGTGCAGTGACTGACTTGTTTGCTTTATATGAGTGGATGTGATAATTTAGATGCTAGGCTAATTTAGATAAATTGTTAGTTGCAGGTGCTAGATCTCTTACCGATGATGAACAACTTTATCTTAGGTTATTAGAACTTGGTGAGTGTGCCGTTCTTGTTTTCTAAAAGAGATATGCACCTACTCGGTAAAAATCAATGTTAATCTTGCATCATTATGTCTTTCATGCGTCCATTCATACATGGCTATACATTTCATCATCTTTCAATTCTTGTGCTTGCATGATCCTTATACTATGCATATGCATGCAATAGGTGTTCCGGAGGGAGTTACGCTTCTGGAATTTGAGCCAGTACTTCCGGAGGAGCAGCAGCAAGCTCAGGAGCAGGAGGTGTAGGCCCCCGAAGGAGTCGACGAAGAAGTTCTTGAGTGCCCTGATCACCAACCTTCATCTTTTCTGAAAGGCAAGCCCCGGAGCATTCTAAGACTCCTATGTTTTAAAAATGGTTACTTTGAGTATCTTTATTTATTGATGCATTAAGTGATTGGAATTGGATGCGAACACTTCTTGCATATATATATATTCCTTGGCCAGTATACGTACCCTGAATCCTAATTAGGTCCAGGAGCGAATCAAAGCTTAGCCATGCTTAGACCGGTAAAAGTCAGGTGATTTCCTGTCACCTGCATATTGGGAAAATGTCTGGTCACGGTTGGCTATAATTGCTATCGTGGAGAATAACCATGTGTTAATAATGAATTGTGACCGGGAGGGAGGTCGATAGAGAAGCAACAAGGCAAAGAGGTCTTGGTTGTGGATCTATCCCCATCTGTGTCGATTAAGGACCGATTCGCTATACGTCCTCATGTCATGTTGAACGCATGCCTATTACTTAGTTGGCCGGATAACTCATTCCGACCGCGAAGCCGAGTAGCTCAACTCAGGCCGGAAGACCGAGAAGTGAAAGTGCGCACCCTGGCAGTAGTAAGGATGTGCGGGGAGCTATTAGCGTAAGTCTGAGGTGAGATTGACCACCTGGCAGAGTGGACTCCCTGAGGGTGCGGCGCTGCTCGGGGCCGCAATTCCTGAAATGTACCAAAGGTGACCCAAGACTGCCTTCACAAGGTATGCCTAGGTTTGTGTTAGGAATACCCCTCCAGCTGGATAGGAATCGATTCGAATCGCCGTCTCTCCCGGATAGTGAGAACTTGACTGAGCAGCGGCAATGTAGATGTACTTAATTGAACTTGATGGTTAAATCAATGATGATGATGATACAACATTATACCGGATATGGTTACTAATGTTTGGAGTTAATCAATTGCTTGCTCTAGTACAGGTGCTAATCTAGTTGATAGGTTAATATTGTTAAATTGCTGCTTACTCATAAATCAAATTATGTTCTCGTATCACTAAAGCTTTTATGCAAAATGGTTGTCAAGCTAGATCCACCGATAAAGCCTTGCATAATCCTTGGTGTCATTTATTTCTGGTTTACGACGGGTAAGTCTAGCTGAGTACCTTCTCGTACTTAGGGTTTATTCCCCCTTGTTGCAGATGACGTGCTCTATAATGGCTACTGCAAGTATTGTCTCCACCCTACGGGGGATGAAGACTAGATCATGGGCATGATCATCTATATTATCTTATCTTACTGCTTTTGCTGGAGATGACTTTGGAACTAGCTTGTATTTGAACTAAGTGTGTGTGATGGTGTTAAACTACTTTGCTTCCGCTATTTGTGAACTCATTTTGTAATAACTATGTGTACTCTGATGTATGTGGTACTTATGAACTACTTGTGAAATGGATGTAACATGTGGCTTGTTATGTTGAATTACTGTGATCTTGGTTGTATGAAAGTTGGTTTGAAATCCTTCGTGGTTTCAGTTGACTACCGAGTTTATATGGGTTCAAGTATGACGGTTTGATCACTCCGGTGATTGCTTTTGTACTTGTGCTCTTATAAATTGGTCGGTTCTATTACAGCTGGCATCAGAGCTAGATTCAACATTAAACATGTCATGTGTATTTAAAACAAAAGCTTTTGTTTGCAAAAATCAGTTTTGACAACTTATAGCTATCTATATATAGGTGTTCAAATCTAAAATTTTATCTAAGTATGCCAGTTGTCATATCCTCTATGCCCAAATAAGGACTTTCAGGTGGCTTATTTAAGTAATGACTTTTGGGGGGTAATTGCTTTCATTTTATTTCGCCATCCATACGGCGTGCTATTGTATGGATGCCATCCGCTTGGGTGGTAATGTATGGATCAATTGCCTCTACGCCCAGGTAAAGTGAGTTGTGAGAGCATGACCGTCCAATTGTCGGTCTAGGGGAGAGCTAGTTATGGTTACCGGAATGTTTACATGTTGCACACATGTACATATGAAGGTACTTAATTGTGGGTGTATCAATCGGGTAGCTTTGGATACTGGGGAGGTATATATGGAGAGTATCTTAGTTTACTGCTTTCATTGCGTACTTATTCCTTTTGTTGGGATGGGCTGCAATGAAATTTTCTGCAGGTACACTAACAACGCAACGTGTAGCTCGACTAGATACGTATATGAGAGAACGTGTGTATGCCACCGTCTATGTCGCTAGAATGTTAAATTTTCTTAAGATTCGTGAGGACGTACAGAACGTGCATGCATCATGTTACTCATGTCATTACATTTTTGCATCACTCCCTCCCTTATCTTTAAGTATTCCGTTATACTTTTCTCATCCTGTATGGTAATCCTCTCACGCCCAAGTTGCAATGCTACTACTGATGGCCGCACTAGCACTACCGCCCTGGAGCAGCACATTCCTGCATGTGTTTGGCACCCCAACCCTGTTGTGGAGGGTCCTACATTTAGTAGGATACACGAAGCAGCCTCGTTATACTTAGATGTAATCTCTGAAACTTGCATGTTGGCTCCATTTGGATGTGAGCTTTAAATCGAAGTCCAGCTTTGAAGTTGACCAAAAATTTGGCATGTGAGCGTATGCATCGTATGAATGTGTGGAGTAAAGTTATGGCGATGTTATGAGGATGAATTATTGTGCCTCTGTTTATTGTATGAAATTAATCTCTCCAATAAGTTCAGTTTGGCATAATTCTACAATTCGTCTGCAATGTATCTGACATCGTCCATCATTACTCACAAATGCGCTTCTGCAGATGTCGCACAATCTGCATTCAGGCCGTGCTGGGGGTAGTGGTGATGATGATCTTCCACCGCCACCATCGCCCACACTGTCTGATCTATTGGCCATGCTCATGGAAGGTCAGCGTGCGTTGGGCGATGCTATGCATACCTTGGCCCAGCATCAAGCATAGGGCCGCCATCAACGACAGGGACTAGAGCCCAACCAGTTTAGTGATTTCAAGGAATTCCAAGATACCAAGCCATCCGTCTTCAAGGAAGCTGAAGAGCCGCTCCAAGCAGAAGAGTGGCTAAACACGCTTGAGCACAAGTTCTGTTTGCTCAGGGTGACAGAGTAGATGAAGGCAGAGTATGCTTCGCATCAGCTACAAGGACCAGCAGGTATATGGTGGCGACATTATCGGTCCACCCTACCAGAAAATGCCCAGATCACTTGGAATCGATTCCAGGAGGCTTTCAAGAGTCATTATATTCCTCCCGGGTTGATGGCCATAAAGCACAATGAGTTTATGAAGTTGGTGCAGGGCACCAAGACACTCACTGAATATCTTCATGCCTTCAATCATCTGGCAAGGTATGCTCCAGAATTCGTTGATTCGGAAGCAAAGAAAATCACTAGCTTTAAGAGAGGGCTTAGTCCCAAACTGATGAAGTCCATGGGGAACAACAAGAGTGTCACATTCAATGAGTTCGTAAGCGATGCTCTTACTCAAGAGAATAACGATAATGTCTATGCCGCTTCCAAAAATCGCAAGAGGGCCTTTGAGGCAGGTGTCTCTCAGGCTAAAGCTCCAGTAGCGAAGACTCAGTTTCGCCCACCGACTATAGCCGTTAGGTACCGGCCGCCACAAAAGAAGAATCAGGCAAAGACTGGTTTCAAGAAGGCATTTACTGTACCTCTTCCAAAGGGTACCACAGGACCAGGAAATTCTTTTGTTCCGCCAGCTAATAGGCCCTGCTGGAATTGTGGCAGGACAGGTCATTGGTCCAAGAATTGTCCGTATCCTCAGAAGAACAATCAGAAGCAAGGGAATTCTGGAGCTCGTCAAAGACATGTTAACTACACCAATGTGACCGAGATACCCTCTGGAGAGGTGGTCACCGCGGGTAAGTTTCTTGTGAATCACCATCTAGCAGTTGTACTATTTGATTCTGGTGCTTCGCATTCATTTATGAGTCCAGCTTTTGCATCAAAATATAATCAAAAGGTAATTACAGTATCCACGGGTAGTTATTGCATTAGTGTAGCTGGAAGTAATATTTCGACCAATCAAATAGTGCTAGGGGTGAGTATTGAAATAGAGGGACGAGTGTTTATGGCCGATGTGGTAGTTCTGCCGGGTTTAGGGATAGATGTAATCTTGGGAATGAAGTGGATGAGCGGTCATGGAGTGCTCATTGATACTTCCACTAGGGTTGTTATGTTGAGGGATCCTATCAGCAATGAAGCCTTCCTTGTGCCACTTCCCAGAGAGCTAGAACTCCACAACACTGCTAATGCTATCCAGACCCCGAGAATTGAGGAAGTCCCAGTAGTGTGTGAATTTCTAGATGTATTTCCTGATGATCTACCTGATTTACCGCCGGATCGAGATATTGAATTCAAGATCGAGTTAGTGCGAGGCACTGCACCTATTTCTAGAAGGCCTTATAGGATGCCGCCCAATGAGTTAGCAGAGCTTGCGTCATATCATCCAAAGGTTCATGGGATAAGTGGTTACCCTTGGCTGAATTTTCCTATAATAATAGTTATCAAGAAAGTATCAAGATGGCCCCGTTCGAAGCGTTGTATGGTCGCAAGTGTAGAACTCCTTTGAACTAGGTTGAATCTAGAGAAAGGAGATACTACGGCATTGATTTTGTCGAAGAGGCTGAACAACAAGTCTGTACTATCCAAAAACATATGAAAGCCGCTCAAGCTAGGCAGAAAAGCTATGCGGATAAAAGAAGGAAGCCCATTGAGTTTGAAGTGGGTGATCACGTTTATCTAAAGGTATCACCGATGAAAGGTGTGCAGTGATTCGGAGTAAAGAGAAAGCTTGCACCTAGGTATGTAGGTCCATATCCGATCATAGAGAAGAGTGGGAATGTAGCTTACAAGATAGAGTTACCTTACGAGATGAGAGCTATCTTCAATGTTTTTCATGTATCTTAATTGAAGAAATGTCTCCGTGTTCCCGAAGAAAGAGTTTCACTTCGAGATGTCAAGTTGAAATCAGATTTATCCTATGAAGAAAGACCAGTGCGGGTTATCGACACGAGAGAAAGAGTAACCCAGAATCATGTGGTTAAGTTCTACAAGGTTATGTGGAGTAACCAGGGTAGTGAGAGCGATGCAACGTGGGAGCGGGAAGATTATTTGAAGGATGTATACCCTACCTTTTATTCAAAATGGTACGCTTTTCAAATCTCGGGGCGAGATTTTTATAAGGGGGGAGGGCTGTAACACCCTAGGTGTTTGGCTTCCACATAATTGCATGTCATTTCATAAACATATGTATCATCTATGTCATCATGCCATTTGTCACTGAAACATGCATATGCAACATTCGCATATTCTATTTGTTCATACTTTATTGCTTATGAATGGTGGTAGTGCAACATGTGAATGTAACATGAAATTCTCATACTTTGAAACATGGCAACATGGTAGTAATGTGACAAGTATAGGATAACAACAAAGTCATGCAACATGTGAAACATTGCATTGCAACATATGAGTGAATTGCTTGTTTTAGTTGCTTTATCACATGTGATCATTAAAAGTGGTATAACAATTTTGTAAAGTGGTTGATTATGGTCTATTACACCTTAACTACACTTAGGGTAATTGTTTGGACATTGTTCATGTAGATTAAAATGACAAAATTGCCCTTTAGGAGAGGTTTGACTTGAATTGACTCCTAGAGTGACACTGTTTGACTGATTCAAAAGTCCAACTTAAGAATCTTGCATGGCTGTACACTCTTTACCAAAGTTGTAGCTAATTTATCAAGGAACAAAAGTTGTTTTATGATCATCTCTTGAAAATGGCTAGAACATGCTCAAACATGGCCCACAAGTCATTTTTCCCTGCTGAGTCTCACTGAAAAATTTGTCTAAGTCATTGATGCCATTTTCAGTTTGATTGAGCCATCTTTGGCTTGATGTAACTGCTGATCCATGGTGAATTAGGGGATGGTCCTTGAAAAGAAGTTGTAGATGGATGGTAGGCCTACATTTTTCATGTATACTATTTTTGCTATAGATTGATGGTTTAGCCGTGTTGACGCGTCGAATACATGCTGTCAGTCATCACCATCGAGCTCTGAATCGTGTTTTCAGAAAACGTTTCAGAAAACCGTCAGGCTTGCCATGCCCGACCGGCTCAGGAGGTGATCGCCGCGTGGAGTTCATGTGCTGCCGAGGCCTCCACGTCGCGCGTCTGCGCTCCAGAAGAGGGCCAGTGCCTGCCCGAACACACCGCCTGCCCCATTCGTTTCCCTCTCGCCCTCACCGCGCGCAGCACAGAGCCGCAGCCGCTTGCCATTGCCGGCCGAGCCTTCGCCGTCACCTCGCTCACGTGCCACTGCAAAAACGCTGCCACCAGCCAGCTCCTAGCTCCGCCGCGACCTCCTCTTGCTCGTCGTCATCTCCATGCAGTCAATCAACCTCTGGTGAGGCCGCATTCGGCATTCCCGCGCCGTCGCAACCTTGTCGGAGGAGAGCCCGCCGTGGCCAACCACCACCGGGGCTCTCTCCCTCCTTTCTCTCCCATCCCTCATTGTCTTTGCGAACTCCTAATGCTCACGCCAGTCTTAGATCGGACCGCCATGGCCGGAGTTGGCCGGCGTACCTTGCGCAGCGCCGCCGCAAGCACCATTGCCGACGGCGACCTCCTCCTCTATAGCTAGGGAGCCCGTTTTCTACTCCCATCGGCGCGGGGCAGTGTGCTGAGCATGTTGGTGCCACCCCCTTCGCCGGAATCCTCGCCGTCGTCGAGCGGTGGCCGGTCAATGACCTCCCCTGTTTTGGCTGCGACTAGCCGGTGGGTCCATTAACCCCGCGGGACCCGCCTGTCATTGGCTCATACAGTTTTAGAGTTGAGTTTAAATGCATATTTTTATGCTATTTTGTGATTTTTGTATCTCCTCAGTGGTTGATCCAAATGGAGTGAGGTAAATTTTGGTAGAGTCACAATTAAGTGTAGTATTTAAGAAAAATAGTACATGAGCACATGTTGTATAAATTTTGGATGAATTAAATAGGAACTTAAAATGTGATTTTAAATGCATGCAAAATTGTTTAAATTATATCTTAAGTTTCTGTGATCCAAAAATTATGAAATTTTGTGGGTAAGCTATTCTTACTTAGTAGAAGCTCTGGTAAAAATTTGAGAGTCATTGCATGTATGGTTTTTGAGTTATAGATTTTTCTTTTACCAATGGTTGATACTTGTGTGAATTTTCATAAATTAACTAGGAATCCTATGACCCTGAAATTTGGTGGGTAGCATCCTAGTACCTTAAGTATGCTAGGAAAAATATGAAATCTGTTGCTTGACACTTTTCACTAAGGTTTCCTATTTTTGCCATTTTAAGCCTTTATGCCTTGTCATTTTTGTGTAGGATGAGATACTTGTTCAATTGATGTGAAATTCATGTAGTAGCCTATTGGAGACATGTATAAGCTACTGTAATTTTTGTGGAATTTTAGGTACACTTTGGGTATGTGTTTATTATTTAACCTAAGTATCTAAATAATTTATTAAAGGCATGAGAATAATTTAGTTAGGAATGGACACTATGTTTTCTGGTGTTCTTTCAACATGTGTGATGAGTTAGTAAAGTTGGTATTGTCCGTTTGTATGTTTGCAACGTAAGTTAATAATTATTTCTTGCGTTGTGTCTTTCGGGACAATTCTGGGAACTTTATAAGTTCCCCATGATAAATTGGTTTGCTGGGAAAGTGGTCAATAACAGAGTGGTAGGCAATTTTATAAGCTTTCCAGAAAGTCTGAAATCATGGTATTTGGATCTGTAGAACTCCGGTTATGGATCAAACTTGTAGCTGCTGTTTGCAGCCTAAAAATTGTTGAGTGCAGTGACTGACTTGTTTGCTTTATATGAGTGTATGTGATGATTTAGATGCTAGGCTAATTTAGATAAATTGTTAGTTGCAGGTGCTAGATCTCTTACCGAAGATGAACAACTTTATCTTGGGTTATTAGAACTTGGTGAGTGTGCCGTTCTTGTTTTCTAAAAGAGATATGCACCTACTCGGTAAAAATCAATGTTAATCTTGCATCATTATGTCTTTCATGCGTCCATTCATACATGGCTATACATTTCATCATCTTTCAATTCTTGTGCATGCATGATCCTTATACTATGCATATGCATGCAATAGGTGTTCCGGAGGGAGTTACGCTTCTGGAATTCGAGCCAGTACTTCCGGAGGAGCAGCAGCAAGCTCAGGAGCAGGAGGTGTAGGCCCCCGAAGAAGGAGTCAATGAAGAAGTTCTTGAGTGCCCCGATCACCAACCTTCATCTTTTCTGAAAGGCAAGACCCGGAGCATTCTAAGACTCCTATGTTTTAAAAATGGTTACTTTGAGTATCTTTATTTATTGATGCATTAAGTGATAGGAATTGGATGCGAACACTTCTTGCATATATATCTATTCCTTGGCCAGTATACGTACCCTGAATCCTAATTAGGTCCAGGAGCGAATCAAAGCTTAGCCATGCTTAGACCGGTAAAAGTCAGGTGATTTCCTATCACCTGCATATTGGGAAAATGTCTGGTCACGGTTGGCTATAATTGCTATCGTGGAGAATAACCATGTGTTAATAATGAATTGTGACCGGGCGGGAGGTCGATAGAGAAGCAACAAGGCAAGGAGGTCTTGGTTGTGGATCTATCCCCGTCTGTGTTGGTTAAGGACTGATTCGTTGTACGTCCTCATGTCATGTTGAATGCATGCCTATCACTTAGTTGGCCGGATAACTCGTTCCGACCGCAAAGCCGAGTAGCTCAACTCAGGCCAGAAGACCGAGAAGTGAAAGTGCGCACCCTGGCGGTAGTAAGGATGTGCGGGGAGCTATTGGCGTAAGTCCGAGGTGAGATTGACCACCTGGCAGAGTGGACTCCCTGAGGGTGCGGCGCTGCTCGGAGCCGTGATTCCTGAGATGTACCAAAGGTGACCTAAGGCTGCCTTCATGAGGTATGCCTGGGTTTGTGTTAGGAATACCCCTCCAGCTGGATAGGAATTGATTCGAATCGTCGTCTCTCCTAGATAGTGAGAACTTGACTGAGCAGCGGCAACGTAGATGTACTTAATTGAACTTGATGGTTAAATCGATGATGATGATGATACAACATTATACCGGATATGGTTACTAATGTTTGGAGTTAATCAATTGCTTGCTCTAGTACAGGTGCTAATCTAGTTGATAGGTTAATATTGTTAAATTGCTGCTTACTCATAAATCAAATTATGTTCTCGTATCACTAAAGCTTTTATGCAAAATGGTTGTCAAGCTAGATCCACCGATAAAGCCTTGCATAATCCTTGGTGTCATTTATTTCTGGTTTACGACGGGTAAGTCTAGCTAAGTACCTTCTCGTACTTAGGGTTTATTCCCCCTTATTGTAGATGACGTGCTCTATAACGGCTACTGCAAGTATTGTCTCCACCCTACGGGGGATGAAGACTAGATCATGGGCATGATCATCTATATTATCTTATCTTACTGCTTTTGCTGGAGATGACTATGGAACTGGCTTGTATTTGAACTAAGTGTGTGTGATGGTGTTAAACTACTTTGCTTCCGCTATTTGTAACTCGTTTTGTAATAACTATGTGTACTCTGATATATGTGGTACTTATGAACTACTTGTGAAATGGATGTAACATGTCGCTTGTTATGTTGAATTACTGTGATCTTGGTTGTATGCAAGTTGGTTTGAAATCCTTCGTGGTTTCAGTTGACTACCGGGTTTATATGGGTTCAAGTATGACGGTTTGATCACTCCGGTGATTGCTTTTGTACTTGTGCTCTTATAAATTGGTCGGTTCTGTTATAGTTCTATTGGCCACATTATTTGTGCAGGGCATGATGATTTTGATGAACAAGAGGGAGGAAAGGACAATGCAATTCCAACAGGTAGTATATTCTGAGGAAACATATACTTAAAAATTTGATTTCCTAGTGATGTATTAGAAAAGTACATAACTACCTGCTGGATTAAATTTAATCTTAAGAATAAAAAAAAGGACTAAGAAAAATATTAATGTTCATATGGACCAGTTATAGTGTATAGAAGATCAATAATAGGCAATTCGAACAAGATGATTCCCGTTTAGTATATGTAATACTGATTCTAAAATTGTAAAACTATTAAAACTTACACTTCAGAAACAATGTGGGTGTGCAAACAGGAATAAATTTAAATGCTGGATGCCTGAACCAGCGTCGTGGGACTAAGAGAGTTGCAAACAGGATCCCAAAAGGTGGCAACTATCTGAAAATAAAAATAGCACGATTACTTGTGCAGGAAATGTAATAAGATTGAATCTTCTTGCAGCTATAGCCAAAAGATTGTTCACAGGTGCGGGTGGGAGCGGAAAAAGTCAGGGAGCGGAAGGTCATCTAGAAGTAAGAAATGATTATTTCAAAATATCCAGCAAGGCGCATGAGAAAGGTATAACTAATTTCATAGTTTGCCTAAAACCTGACTGAAATAAGATTAAACTGAAAGAAAATTGTTAGCTTCGTTAACATAAAAATAATATATAGGTGTTGAGGTGGATACAAGGACTCATAGTGAGGGACAACCGAAGAGACAAGGAAGAACAAAGCACGTTGCGAAAAGGAAAGGGATAGGTAAAAACATAGCAATATGTCAATTACATAACTGAATATCAAAATAACTTTGCATACAACGTGCAGCTAAGAAGCAGAATGTCACATACAGCGAAGAGGATAGTACATCAACTGATGGTGGAGAGCTCGAATCAAGTACTAGCAAACATGGCAACTAGGTGACTGATAAGGAATATGTAACTACTACTGTGCAAGATCAACTCATGAAACCAGAGTGTTATGCATAATTTGTATTGCAATAATTTGTTTCCAAAACAAACTATGATGAATCAATATCTCGTTACAATTGATTAGCCAGGGGTACCAGATCAAAGGTTTTCGTAGAAAGATGCGGTAACAATTATAAGTTACATAAACGAAATAGACGAGACTAAATAGTGAAAATAAATTGAAGATAGGAATTTAGTTTGTCAGAAAAGCAAATAGAAGAATACCATACGTATAGCAAGTATTGCCAATGAGAATACAATAAAAAGCACTCTGATACATTGTAAATCTAGCTAAGATTTGGTACTAGTGGTAGACTTCATAGGGGTGAGTTCTACAGTACTAGCACACCTACTATAGTACGAATGAAGGTAGTGACGTGTCTCCCATCCATCCATTCCTACAAAGTACATGGCCATCATGAAGTGGGTGAGGGTTAGGGACATGCATAGCTAGTACAAATGAGATTGAAAATGGAACACTGCATTTGGTACCGTGCGTCCAAATTTTGAATTTCAGGTTTGGGAGGGAAAGTAAGGCAACTACACAAACAACAACACTATTTCTGAGGACGCAGGTCGACCTTGGAAGGCATTATGTCCAGAACTACTAGCATAAGCTTGGAAAAGCCCTGCTATTCCATACATGAGACGAAACCAAAATGTCTGACTACATCACCTCATCCAAAAACATTGAGTCAGCCATCTCATCGGCAGTTGACGACAGAGAAGGAGAAGCAGAGGTGATTTCCAGCGCCTGCAACGGAAACTATCGCCAAGATTCAGATCGCACGACGGGGTACTTGGCTGAAGATGAAGCTGGCTTGTCGTCGAGTGATGAACTCAGCGATGAAACCAACAAGGCAAGGTTACAGAATCTGCAAAAGCTATGGGAACAAACCAGGTAAGTTTACTTTGATATGTTACATAACAATGAATCAGAAGAGTAAAGATTCACAGATGCAGACAGAATTGAGGAACACATTTATTACAGGATGAGATGGAACAAAGCATGGATCAGGAAGCAATGAATGATATTCCACCTACGCAGCATAAGGCGAACAAGGTGTGCTCCACAACATTGAATTTAGTTTTGACATCCCTAACAAATCTATATACATGAAATTTGATGATCCGTTCGAAATAGGTCTATGTGTAGGATGAAGAACAACTTAAGGGACTAGGAGACACTGACGATCTAGTTGAAACAGGGGATGCGGATGAGAGCAACCAACAATAGCCGAATCAGCAGAACAGTGACACCAAGTCGACCAATCAACTCCTAATAGACCAAGAAGATTACACCGAGATGACTTCCAACACGAAGCGACGACGCACATACGCGATGGGCGCTCAATGCATGCTCGACTGTAGGAATCCAACTACAGCGACTGTGATTGTAGTTGGAGATTAAAACTTTTGTAATAGTTACCAAGTAGCCCTCAAAAGGAAGTTCTTGCTTACAAGAATAGAAAACTTCCTACATAGGGAAAGATGCATCGGTTTAGTTAGTGCTGCACTTCATCTGTGTCAAAAATGACATGTATGCTTTTGTAAGTTCAGTTTAAGAGCATTCATTTTGAGTTTTTGGCGAAAAAGAAAAATTTTCTTATTTGATACAGTAGAAAATCATAATAAAACAGTGAGAGATTAAAATCAAATACAAAATAGTTAAACATCATACTACAATCCATGGCTATGATGCATATAAACTACAATCCATACAAATCAAACTAATAAAAGAAAGAATACTAAAAATGGTAGTCTGGAATAAATCATAAATAAAAAAAGAACATATTTTTCAACAAAAGCAAGCAAAAAATGGCACATGTGCGGCTAAAATTAAAAATGAAGTTAAAAAGGAAAGCAAAAAAAAGGATAGGACAAAAATAAAGTAAATAAAATGAGGGAATAAAATAAATACAACTTTCATGACAAACTACTAAGAAACATAAATTAGATAAGCATGGTAATAATATGATTTTAAAAAGAAACTATATGCACAGGTTGAAAAAAATAGCTAACCAAAATGGTTGATACAAAAGATGAAACAAAAAAATAGTGTTGCGGCAACCAAACAACGAAAAAAGGGATAATTGAGACAAACCACAACTAAAATTTGAGTTAGCAAAAAAAATACAGCCACAGACAAAAAATTAAATTGAAGCAAAAGAAATAAATGTTAGGGAGAAAAGGATTTCTCTACTGTTCAACTAATGGTCCTTTGAACGAAGGCCCAACACCATAACCTAACGTACGAATGAAAAAGGAAGGGGCCGAGCAAAGGACACTCCAGTGGAGTACACCTACCAGCTGCCATACACTGTTCACCTATCTCTTCCTCCAAAAACTACAGACCTACCGAAAGGGAGAACACCAGTGGCCAGTGTCCAAGAAGATGATTCAGACGGACGGGGAGAAAAAAGTATAGCAACCATAAATCCACAAGATTGGTGTCCCCTATCTTGACTGAATACCTAACTATTTCTCTGCTTCATTCAGTTGCATTTCCAGCTCGAAAATAAGGAAAGGGCGAGCTATCTAGAAAAACCAAATCCATGGAGCGGAGGAATTCATTAAACTAAGAAGCAGGCGCTGAAATTTTCTCTGGAGGAAGAACACCGAGGAACAGTGCGGGAAGCTTCAGCAAAATGGCAACTAGATATGGAGGCTAATTCTCTAATCAATCTATTGTGTTTAAGAAACAGTAGATTTGGTAAGGTGAATTTTAAAACTAAATAGATGAATTTTGTACTATTTCTACAATACAATAACAGGAACGGGTACTAGCTTTTAGAAAAGGGGTTGAAGCGAAATATGTGTCTGGTGAAAACTGCCTGCTAGAGGCGAGAAAGTTAGAAACTACTAATTCGGTTCTAGAACAAAGAATAGGCACTGCATTCTCCATATCAAATCTGAATTCTATCTTAACAAGACTGGGATTGGAAAAGCAGGAAATAGTTAAAGCAATGGGGTTTGGAATGTTGCTGAAATTGTTACCACAAACCAAATTCCCAAGACAACTTCTTTCAGGGTACAGAGGAGAATGGACCATAGGACTGGAGAAATTGAATTTAGCAAGGGAAGGAAACTGATAGTTAATGAGTACGATGTGGAGCTTGTCCTTGGCATTCCTAGGAAAACTAGACCTGTAAATTGTAGCTTACAAATCTCTAAAATTGACATCTCAAGAATAAAAAAATTATTGATGTTGAAGAATGAAGATGAAATAACGTTGGAAAATCTAGAAGATATAGTAACACGTGACTATGGAAGAAAATGAGCATGAGAGAGAGGCATTCAAGGTGGCTTTTGTGTTATGTGCTGATGCTTATTTCTTGGGACCAAGGGGAGGGAAAGCTAGGATCAACCAAGAAATGTACAGGAACCTAGTTAACCCATCAATCATTAGCGAATTTAATTGGTGCGCATATGTGCTACGTTGTTTGATTCAGTCATCAAAAAGAATTCAGCAATCAATATCATTTGGAAACTATCACACCCAATTTTAAGGATAAAATTGAATGCATAAAACCCATGTGTGTCTAGGGATCAGTCACACACATAAGTCAACAAATTATTAAAGTATCATCACGGTGTATCTTACATAACAATTAATACCATCACATAGTCTTACACAACACAGCGGAAAATAAAAGAAAGTAGCTCTCTCATGGTAGCTCCAACACAGGGATGGTCAACTGGTTGACCACAAGCCTAAAAGTCCTCTAGAAACTCCTCATACTCATTGACATCTGTTACCCATCTAGGATTTTTAACCAAATATAGAAAGTAAACAAGCATAAGTACTTCCCGTACTTAACAAGATAACATGGGGTTATGAAAGCTCAAAAAGGATGACTCTGGTTTACTACAGTTAGCACTTTTAGTAAGTCAGGATTTTATCATCAATTATTATCAAGTTATGCTTAAACCCAATTAAACCCACGTGATTAGATATCAGAATCAATTGTATCATATTATCATCATAGAACATCATAAATGAGCAACAATAAATAACCAGTTATTCTACGAGTTTTCCGGGCCACTCGTGACCATGAGCACGACTGTTATAACTGTTTGTAACCCTCTACAGAGGTTGTGCACATTCACCGTGAGTTGTGATTCTCGTATGCTCGGGTTAATTACTCCCATATTATTGCCAAGGTGAGCGGGTGGGGTACATTATGAAGCCATTTCATAGGTTTTTCTAACAAGTTAGGGCCACAAGGTTTCCTCGGCAGGCAGATGTAGGAACCCCCGTTCCTATGGAACAAATCCTCCGTGGCTATACACATAAGAACAGGGGCAGTCCTATACCCAATGTGGCAAGCCCCTTTTGCGCTGTAAAGGTAACCTCTAACAAGCTAGAAGAGGTCCTATTACTGAGCTAAAGTCAGAGCCATGTGACTCTCATGGTTGCACTATCAGTCCTAGCTTTTACCGATAGATAAGTCCTTATGGAGGGCTGAGAGCATCATGATCAAAAGTCATTTGCTCCTTCGCCCTATAATTCAGTTGTTTAAAAGCAAATTTTACCTTTTCGTTCCATAGAACCATTATTCATTATTTGGATCATGCACAGTTACATTGAGCGCTAGCAACTACCCATATGCATATAACCCGTAGGAGACAAGGGAACAGGATAATCAACCACTAGGATGTCCTTACGGGTATCAAAAATAGACACATGCAAATGAGAAATTAATAAGGGTGAATAGGACATCAAGGTAGATCACATGCTATACTTGCCTTGGTTAACAAACTCCTACTGGTCCTGCTGGTCTCCGAAGAACTCTTGGTCTCCAACGTTCTCCTCACCGTCTGAACACGACCAACAAAGCAACATACAAGCATTCCAAAGCATTCATGCAAAGCAAACAATCCTATAGTTAGAACAGTACACTAGCAGTATAGAAAACAAGATAAAATGTTTATGAAAAGAATCTACGTCTCGCTACGATCACGTCAACTCCAAGTTTACGAAAAACGGAGCTAAAACACAAAAGTTATGAATTAAACGGGGTTTCCTATAGCAATTTATTTAATTAAACCTAACAAAAAATTTAAAAGTTACAAACATGGTTAACAGTGGTACTAACACATAGATTATGCAATTACAAAACTAACGCAATTTGAACGGGTCGATTCGGAGCTAAAACGACGATTTTATAAGCAAAACAATGCAGTGACATTTCTTTAAATAGAATGAACTATTTCGGAATTTAAATAAAATCAATTTTGGAATAATTAAAACGACCGAGGATTGCGGGTTCTATTTGGCAAAACCAGGGGGTCTCTTTAGCAAAATGACCCACGGATGGGTATTGGCCATCGGTGGCCGTTGATCAAGCATTGGACGGTTCAGATTAGAGCTGGAGGGAGAGAGAAGGAGGACGGCGGCCGGAACAGTGGCAGAAGCGGTGGGGCGCCATGGCCGGCGACGTGGAGCTCGCCGGTGCGCTCGATTCGGGGCTACGGGCCACGGTTCGATGAACCGAGGGCACCGAGGAAGAGAGGGGGTGCAGGCGACCTCAGCCAGGCCAAGAATGCGGCCGGAGGACATGGTCGTGGCGGAGGTGGCCATGGCCGGTGGCGGGAAACTCCATGGCGCTCACGGATTGGGCCCTAGAGGCCATGAAACTGGGAAATAACGGCACGGGGAGAAGGAGGGGAGCAAGGGGGTCTCACCACGGAGGAAAACGAGGATGGAGACGGCTCGAGGATGGCAGACCACGCAGAGGGGCAGACGGCGGACCTCGGCATTCTTCGATGCGATGGTTGCGGCTTCTGGGTGCTCGGCGAGTGCGAAAATGGAGCAAGGGAGGCAGCAGGGAGGGCGGCGATGGGTCTGGACTGCCTTTTGTAGAGGCGGGGGAGGACGCTCCCACAACGCAAGTGGGCGCGGGCGACGGTTGCGGCCTTGACCGCGCGATGTGGGAGGTTGGAGACGGCGCCGACACGTGGGCCTAGGCCGTCAACGGCAGAGGGAAGGGGGAGGGCACAGCGCCGGCAGTTCCGCCCGAGCTGGGCCGGCCCAAGAAGGAAACAGGAGGAGGGGGAGAAGGGGAAGGGGGTGAGAGGGCCGGCAGGGAGAGTTGGGCCGACGGGCCGGAATGAGGATGGGAGGGGAGAGAAATGAATTTCCTTTTTTTCCAATTCAAATTTCCAAATTCATTTCCAATTGATTTTTTATTCCTTTTAAGTTTAAATCAAAACCACTCAACATATTAAATAAAATGCTACAGCATGAGTGCATCAACATATATCTATCCTTATGATTGATTTTAATTTCACAAACAATATTATTTTCCTATGTTTTAATGCACACATAATTACATAAATAAATCAAATTTACTATTTTTAAAAGATTGCAAGTTTTAGGGTGTTACAATACTACCCCCCTTAAGGTGAATCTCATCCTAGAGATTTGGATGATTGCTTACTCAAATAGTTGGGGATAAGACTTTCGCAAATCCTCTTCTCTTTTCCATGTAGCCTCATCCTCTGTATATCGATTCCACTGAACCTTGCACATTTTTATAACTCGGCTCCTTGTAACTCTTTCTGTCGTCTGTAAGATCTTTGTCGGATACTCTTCACATGTGAGATCTTCCTTAACAGCAAGTTCTTCTAAAGGAAACTGCTCTTCTGGTACTCGCAAACACTTCTTTAATTGAGAAACATCAAACACATCGTGCACACCTAACAAACTCTCAGGTAGTTCCAACTGATAGGCTACTTCTCCATGTCTCTCTAGGATCCTAAAAGGTCCAATATACCTCGGTGCCAACTTTCCCTTAATATTGAATCTTTTCACACTTCTCATTGGTGACACCTTCAAGTACACATAATCCCCAACTTTGAAAGTCAGCTCTCTTCTACGAGTATCAGCGTAACTCTTCTATCGGGACTGAGCCACTCTCAAGTTGTCTCTAATCATTCTCACTTGTTCTTCTGCGTCTCTAAGGACATCGGGTCCAAACACTTGAGTTTCACCAGTTTGATTCCAGAACAAAGGCATTCTACATTTACGCCCATACAGTGCCTCAAAAGGTGACATCTTGAGACTCTTTTAGTAACTGTTGTTGTACGAGAACTCGGCATATGGCAGACTCTTATCCCAGCTTGTACCATATTCCAGTGCACATGCTCTCAACATATCTTCCAAAATCTGGTTGATCCTTTCAGTTTGTCCATCAATTTGTGGGTGGTAAGCAGAACTGAAATTCAACTTTGTCCCCAAAGATCTATGTACTTTCTACCAGAATTGCGATGTAAACTGAGTGCCTCTAGCAGACACAATTTTCTTGGGAACACCATGTAAGCACACTATCCTTTCCATGTACAACTCTGCTAGCCTTGCGCCCGTATAGGTAGTATTGACTGGTAAAAAGTGAGCAACCTTGGTGAGTCGATCCACTATTACCCATATTGAATCATAACCTCTTTGAGTGCGGGGGCAAACCTATGATAAAATCCATACCAACTTCTTCCCATTTCCATTCAGGAATCTTCATTGGTTGTAGCAACCCTGTAGGTCTTTGATGCTTAGCTTTCACTCTTTGACAAGTGTCACACAAAGCCACATACTCTGCCACATCTCTCTTCAAACCATACCACCAATACTTCTCTTTGAGATCCATATACATCTTGGTACTTTCGGGATGTATAGAATAAGCAGACTCATGTGCCTCTTGCAGAATTACATCACGGATAGCCTTCACTTTAGGTACACATATCCTTTTCCCGAACCAAAGAGTACCATTCTCATCCATCCTGAATCCTGGTGCCTTTCCAAGCACTATATTCTCCACTATCTCCTTAAGTTTTTCATCCTCCAATTGACCTTTGTGTATCTCTTGCTCCAAGGTAGGCTCTATCACCAATTCCATTGCATTAATGACAAAGCTCAAGTTGATATACTCCATTTTAGCACACAACTCTGCTGGCATAAATGTCATCCAAAGTCTATTGGCATAACTCTTTCTGCTAAGTGCATCAGCTATGACATTTGCTTTTCCCGGATGATAGTGCACTTCCAAATCATAGTCCTTGATCAATTCTAACCAACAACGTTGTCTCAGATTTAGATCTGATTGGGTAAAGATATACTTCAAACTCTTGTGATCTGTATAGATATCACTCTTGTGCCCAATTAGATAATGTCTCTAGATTTTCAAAGCATGAACCACAGCTACCAATTCCAAGTCATGAGTAGGGTCATGCTTCCTCAATTGTCTAGATGCATATGCCACCACTCTTCCTTCTTGCATAAGAACACATCCAAGGCCCAAATGAGATGCATCACAATATATAGAGAAATTCTTGCTTAAATCTGGCAAAATCAACACTAGAGCTGTAGTCAATCTCTTCTTTAGCTCATCAAAGTTTGCCTAGCATTTATCAGACCATACAAATTTAGCATTCTTTTCCAATAGAGCTGTCATAGGCTTAGCAAGCTTAGAAAAACCTTCAATGAACCTCCTATAGTATCCAGCCAATCCCAAAAAGCTACGAATCTCACTTACATTAGTTGGTGGTTTCCAATTCAATACATCTTGCACTTTGCCTAGATCCACTGCTATTCCACCATTGGAGACAACATGACCCAGAAAAGAGACCTCCTTCAACCAAAACTCACACTTGCTCCGCTTAGCGTACAACTTATGTTCTCTAAACTTTTGCAAGACCAACCTTATATGTTCAGCATGTTCTTCTCCAGTTTTGGAGAATATCAGTATGTCATCAATGAATACCACCACAAATTTATCAAGAAACTCCATGAACACCTTATTCATCAGATACATAAAGTATGCAGGTGCATTGGTCAATCCAAAAGACATAATAGTATACTCATACAAGCCATACCGTGTAGTGAATGCTGTCTTGGGTATGTTTGAGTTTTGAATCTTTAGCTGATGATATCCTGAGCGGAGATCAATCTTGGAGAACACATAGGATCCTCTCAACTGATCAAACAAATCATCAATCCTTGGCAAAGGGCATTTATTCTTGATAGTAACCTCATTAAGTGAATGGTAATCCATACACATCCATTGGGTACCATCCTTCTTATCTACAAAGATCGCAGGCGCCCCCATGGGGAAGAACTAGGGCGTATGAAACCTTTTTCTTGCAACTCTTTTAGTTGTTTCTTAAGCTCTTCTAATTCATTAACCCCCATTCTATATGGATGTTTAGCTATTGGTGCAGTTCTAGGTAATAATTCAATAATGAATTCAATGTCACGGTCAGGTGGCATACCTGGTAAGTCATCGAGGAAGACATCTAGGAACTCCTCCACAACATGATCTTGTTTATTAGCATCACCATCCAACTGGTTCACAGTGGCTGTTGGCTGAGCTTGCACTACCACTTCTACATAGATTCTATCTCCATTGGGTGATGTCACAATAACCGATCTCTCCTAACACTAAATCACTGCCTGGTGTTGTTTCATCCAATCCATTCCTAGAATGAGATCAATTCCCGCTATTCTCAATACAATAGGTTTCACTTTGAAGTCTACCCCCTTAAGGAAATGCTAGTTGAGGGACTCCAATAAGAAGCTGGCATGCTACCTCCCAGTGAATTTACTAGTATGGGGTTTTTCATGGCACATAAAGGTATGCTATGCATTCTAACAAAAGCTTGGGAAATAAAAGAATGCGAAGCACCGGAATTAAAAAGTACTGTAGCAGGGATAGAGTTGACACTGAACGTACCCAACATGACCTCGGGCGTCTCCTGAGCTGCATCAGATGACACATAGTTCACTTTAGCAGTGTGAGGTGGTCAGGCATTGAACTTTGGATTGCCATTCTGGTTCTATGGAGCTTGTTGGTTCTGCTTCTTTGGACACTGATGAGCATAGTGACCTACTTCTCCACAGCAGTAGCATGCATTAGGGTTATTAGGTGCACCATCTTCATAGGAGCATTGTTGGGCATTCCCTGGCGTGATGTCGGATTGCCAGTCTATTGCTGGGGACGCTGATTACCAAACTGTTGCTGGTACTGAGGGCGTTGCTAGAACTAGTTATGCTGAGGATACTGACCATGGTTTCCCTGGTTAAATGGTCCTTGATTCCTCTACTAAAAACCCTGCTGGGGATAAGCACACGGGCGGGTGTCGCTTCTAGAAGCTTGCCTTTGAAGCCTCCTCTTCTTGGCTTCCATCTCTTTGCGCTTATCATCAATCACAATAGCGTGGTTCACCAATGACTGAAAGTTAGGGTATGTGTTGGACATAAGCTAGAGCTGCAGGCCATCATAAAGTTCCTTGAGGAAGCGGCATTGCTTTTCCTTATCCTCAGCTACATCATTTGGAGCATAGCGTGATAGTTGAGCAAACTTGTCATGATACTCCACCACAGTCATGGATCCTTGCTTAAGGGACCTAAATTCCTCCTGCTTCAATTCCACTAGTCCATCGGGAATATGATATGACCAGAAATTGTCCTTGAATTCCCACCAGGTGATAATAGGAGCGTTGTTGGGGTGTCCATACTGGAAAGAATCCCACCAATCCTGAGCTGCTCCCTGGAGTTGACCAGAAGCATACAATACCTTCTCAAGATCATTGCATTGTGCTATGTTAAGTTGTTTTTCCACAGCACGCAACCAATCGTCTACCTCCAAGGGGTCTGAGGCATGGGTGAACACCAGAGGGCGACCCTTCGTGAATTCTCCACACTTGTCTCTGACCTGAACAGACGGTGGTCCTCTTGCAGGTTCGTTATCCAAGCGTTGCATCATGGCTTGCATCAACTGGGCTTGCATTCCCATCAATTGCTCCATAGTCACTAGTGGCGGTGGTGGTGGATTCATGGGAGCACCATGACCACGACCACGGCCTCTGCCTCTTCCTCCTCTTGTGGCCATCTGTTTTCCAAACAAATGCGCAAAATTTTAGAGATTTCCAAATTATAGAGAGCATATAAAAGATAAGGAATAATGTTGAGAATTTTCTGGACAAGATTCAAATATAGCAGTTCAGTAAATCTATCATAACTTGAGTTCCAGAGACCCAATAGAGGCGTACCAAGAATGGTTAGAAAGCTTAGGAGATCAGCTACAACTTTTATTTAGAACACTTTTATAGATTCTGATATATACATGGTCAAAAAACTGGGCTAAACCAAATCTGTTCTGGGTTCTAGTCTGCGCAGAAACATCAACTTGTGATAGCTAGATATCACAAACCTGAACAAATATTGACGTGATTCTAGAGACATTTGAAAGATACAGAAGTCTAGATATCTCCACAAAAATTTCAGAATTTTTGGCAGCCCAGATTTCGAGATACAAGATAAAGAACACAGGCTGCTCCAGAAAACAGAACAGCAGAGATATGATAAAGCCACCCATTTGCACTAAGACCTCATCTAAACTTTAAGGTTCAAATCTATGGAATTTGTGGACATGCCCACAAACTTCCAGCAATCAAACAAACTCCAAATCGTTCAAGTTCACAATTAAAAACATCTAATCACTAAAGTTCACAAAGACAAAACAAGACTAGACATGACACACGAACTAACAACATCGTAGCTTTAAATAAGGCACCTAACACCTCTGGGGCGGTGTCAACCATGGTGAACAACCGGGGCTTCTTCTTGTAGATCGGTGGCAGCCCAAGTTGAGCACGCAGCTCATCAACTTGCTTCTGGAGACGCCTCTCGGCCCTCTATGAAGCACGCAGCTCTCCCTTGACTTCTTCGTCTACCCCCTGCATGGCATGGACATGTTGCACTATTGCTTCTAGGGTTGGATCACTTTCTAGTGGTGTCAGGACCTGCCAATTACCCTCATGATCATTGCGAGGAAGGAACCTAAAACGATCCTCCTTCATGGCCTCAAAACGACGACCATGGTAGTAGATGTAAGCGTCCTGCGCTGCATCTTCCATGCCATCCAATGCATACGCTCGTCTGGCAGTGGCACTGTTGAAAGTTCTAGTTTGGTTTTGGTGATTTGATGAAACCCTAAGTGCTAACCTAGTTTATCAAGTGATCATGAGATAGGTAGCACACTTCAAGTGGAGAAGCTAATGAAAATCATAGCATGACAATGGTGATGGCATGACGATGATCAAGGGCTTAAACTTGAAAAGAAGAAAGAGAAAAACAAAAAGCTCAAGGCAAAGGTATAACTTGTAGGAGCTATTTTGTTTTGGTGATCAAGACACTTAGAGAGTGTGATCACATTTAGGTTTGATAGCCGTACTATTAAGAGGGGTAAAACTCGTATCGGAATGCGGTTATCAAAGTGCCACTAGATGCTCTAACTCATTGCATATGCATTTAGGATCTAGTGGAGTGCTAACACCCTTGAAAATGTTTGTGAAAATATGCTAACACATGTGCACAAGGTGATACACTTGGTAGTTGGCACATTTGAGCAAGGGTGGAGAAGTTAGATGTGAAATGGAGTTGGTCGCAATGATGCTGGCATCGATCAACTGACCGGACGCTGGATCGCTCTGCGACCGGACGCTGAAGGGCTACGTCCGGTCGTGTTGTCGGTTGGCATAGTGCTTAGGGTTAAGCACCGGATGCTGAGTTGTGTCCGGTCAAGCATGACCAGATGCGTCCGGTCAGCAAAAACATGTTTTGAACCCTTACTGTAAACGACAGGACGCTGAGGGTCCAGCATCCGGTCAGCTCTGTCAAAGCGTCCGGTCAACTTATGGACCGTTGAGATCAAACGCTCACAGTTGAATGCAGAAGACATGTGGCCATCATTGGGCGACTAGACGCTGAGGAGTAACGTCCGGTCAGTTGGACCGGAGCGTCCGGTCAGCCCGTGTTATGCCCAGTGAAGGGGTATAACGGCTCTATTTCGTGGGGGCTTCTATTTAAGCCCCATGGCCGGCTGTAGCTCAGAACCTTTGGCCATTTTCATTGACATAGCAACCTTGTGAGCTTAGCCAAAGTCCTCCCACTCATCTCCATCATTGATTCATCATCATAGTGAGATTGGGAGTGATCCAAGTGCATTGCTTGAGTGATTGCATCTAGAGGCACTTGGTGTTCATGTTTCGCTATGGATTTCGCTTGTTACTCTTTTTGGTTGCCGCCACCTAGATGGCTTGGAGCAGCGAGGATCGTTGAGCAGAGGGTGGTGATTGTCTCCGGCTCCGATCGTGGTGATTGTGAGGGGTTCTTGACCTTTCCCCGGCGGAGCGCCAAAAGGTACTCTAGTAAATTGTTCGTGGCTTGTGTGATCCTCATCTTGTGTTGGTTGTGCGGCACCCTATTGAGGGTTTGGCGTGTGATGCCAATTAGCGCGTCAACCTCCAAGTGAGTGAATCGCCACAACGAGGAGTAGCTTGTCGGCAAGCAAGTGAACCTCGGTAAAAATCATTGTGTTCATCATTGATTCCGAGGTGATTGGTTTCCATTGTTATTCATCCTTGTGATTGATTGGTTCAATCATCTACATGGTGGTATAACCTTCTTGATCAATCTCTTTACTTTACCGCAAACTAGTTGACAAGCTCTTTAGTGTAGTTAGTTGTGAGAGCTTGCTTGCTTGGTTAGTGTGGCTCTTTAGTTAGCCTTTGAGAGCACACTAACATAGAGTAGTGTCATAGCTATTGAGTGAATAGATACTATCTAAACTAGAATTATGGTAGGTGGCTTGCATTTTGAGTAGGCTAGCGCAACACTTGCTTCGCCTCATAATTGTCTAACTATTTTGTTAAGTGTTGTTGTAGAAATTTTTATTAGGCTATTCACCCCCCCCCTCTAGCCATTAGGACCTTTCAATTGTGGACAGTCTCCACCTCATGTGCATTCTTTATGTCATTTCAGGTGGTGACAACCAGCTCTACCTTCCAGAAAGTTGCCTCCAAAGGGTGCTGGTACTCTGCACAGTGATAGTTGATGGAGGCGTGCAGATCAGTGTAGTAGTCATCCAGCACCTGAGTAAGGAGGGTGTGGTAGTAGGCCATTTCTGGGGCTTGCTTGAAGTAATACTTGCATGCCCAGCCCATCTCCTCATCCACCACAGGGACAGCTAGGGGTGGCATATGCGTAGGTGAAGTAGCTGATGACTTTGTCGAGGTAGCTGCAACAGCATAGACCGGTGCAACAGCTGGAGTAGGAGTAGGTGCTGGTGCAAGAGTCGGGGTAGCCATCCACTCCTCATCATCGGAGAAGACCACAATCTCCTTCTCCACCTGTGGAGCACGGGGGGTGAACATGGCATGATAGCCTGCAGTGTTGAGGCGGGCGGTCTTCGGGTTATGAGACATCTATAGATTTAGAGTAAGATAGAATTAGAATCAACCATTTTATATAATAGATTAAGGTATGAAAAGCATAAATGTTTTAATAAAATAACAAGGATAAGACAGTAAGCATGAAATCAGTGGAGCAAAGATGCTAAAACGACCATCTCTAACTAGGCTTGCATCCTATAGTCAACATGGCTCTGATACCAATTTGTCACACCTAATTTTAAGGATAAAATTGAATGCATAAAACCCATGTGTGTCCAGGGATCAGTCACAACCATAAGTCAACAAATTACTAAAGTATCATCAGGGTGTATCTTACATAACAATTAATACCATCACATAGTCTTACACAACACAACGGAAAATAAAAGAAAGTAGCTCTCTCATGGTAGCTCCAACACAGGGATGGTCAACTGGTTGACCACAAGCCTAAAAGTCCTCTAAAAACTCCTCATACTCATTGACATTTGTTACCCATCCGGGATTTTTATCCAAATATACAAAGTAAACAAGCGTAAGTACTTCCCGTACTTAACAAGATAACATGGGGTTATGAAAGCTCAAAAAGGATGACTCTGGTTTACTGCGGTTAGCACTTTTAGTAAGTCAGGATTTTATCATCAATTATTATCAAGTTATGCTTAAACCCAATTAAACCCACGTGATCAGATATCAAAATCAATTGTATCATATTATCATCATAGAACATCATAAATGAGCAACAACAAATAACCAGTTATTCTGTGAGTTTTCCGAGACACTCGTGACCATGAGCACGGCTGTTATAACAGTTTGTAACCCTCTGCAAAGGTTGTGCACATTCACCGTGAGTCGTGATTCCCATATGCCCGGGTTAATTACTCCCATATCACTGCCAAGGTGAGCGGGTGGGGTACACTATGAAGCCATTTCATAGGTTTTTCTAACAAGTTAGGGCCGCTAGGTTTCCTCGGCAGGCAGATGTAGGAACCCCCCTTTCCTATGGCACAAATCCTTCGTGGCTATACACATAAGAACAGGGACAGTCCTATACCCAATGTGGCAAGCCCCTTTTGCATCGTAAAGGTAACCTCTAACAAGCTAGAAGAGGTCCTATTACTGAGCTAACGTCAGAGCCATGTGACTCTCATGGTTGCACTGTCAGTCCCAGCTTTTACCGACAGATAAGTCCTTATGGAGGGCTGAGAGCATCATGATCAAAAGTCATTTGCTCCTTCGCCCTATAATTCAGTTGTTTAAAAGCAAATTTTACCTTTTCGTTCCATAGAACCATTATTCATTATTTGGATCATGTACAGTTACATTGAGCGCTAGCAACTACCCATATGCATATAACCGTAGGAGACAAGGGAACAGGATAATCAACCACTAGGATGTCCTTACGGGTATCAAAATTAGACACATGCAAATGAGTAATTAATAAGGGTGAATAGGACATCAAGGAAGATCCCATGCTATAACAAACTCCTATTGGCCCTGCTGGTCTCCGAAGAACTCTTGGTCTCCAACGTTCTCCTCACCGTCTGAACTCGACCAACAAAGCAACATACAAGCATTCCAAGGCATTCATGCAAAGCAAACAATCCTATAGTTAGAATAGTACACCAGCAGTATAGAAAATAAGATAAAATGTTTATGAAAAGAATCTACGTCTCGCTACGATCACGTCAACTCCAAGTTTACGAAAAACAGAGCTAAAACACAAAAGTTATGAATTAAACAGGGTTTCCTATAGCAATTTATTTAATTAAACCTAACCAAAAATTTAAAAGTTGCAAATTTGGTTAACAGTGGTACTAACACGTAGATTATGCAATTACGAAACTAACGCAATTTGAACAGGTCGATTCAGAGCTAAAACGACGATTTTATAAGTAAAACAATGCAGTGGCATTTCTGTAAATAGAATGAACTATTTCTGAATTTAAATAAAATCAATTTTGGAATAATTAAAATGGCCGAGGATTGTGGGTTCTATTTGGCAAAACCTGGGGGTCTCTTTAGCAAAATGACCCGCGAAGGGGTATCGGCCATCAGTGGTCGTTGATCAAGCATTGGACGGTTCAGATTAGAGCTGGAGGGAGAGAGAAGGAGGACGGCGGCCGGAACAATGGCGGACGTGGTGGGGCGCCATGGCCGGCGACATGGAGCTCGACGACGTGCTCGATTCGGGGCTACGGGCCACGGTTCGATGAACCAAGGGCACCGGGGAAGAGAGGGGGTGTAGGCGACCTCGGCCAAGCCGAGAATGCGGCCGGAGGACACGGCCGTGGCGGAGGTGGCCATGGCTGGCGACAGGAAACTCCATGGCGCTCGCGGATTGGGCCCTAGAGGCCATGAAACTAGGAAATAATGGCACGGGGAGAAGGAGGGGAGCAAGTTGGTCTCACCGCGGAGGAAAACGGGGACGGAGACGGCTCGGGGACGGCGGACCGCGCGGAGGGGCGGACGGTGGGCCAGAATGAGGAAGGGAGGGGAGAGAAATGAATTTCCTTTTTTTCCAATTCAAATTTCCAAATTCATTTCCAATTGATTTTTTATTCCTTTTAAGTTTAAATCAATTCCACTCAATATATTAAATAAAATGTTGCAGCATGAGTGCATCAACATATATCTATCCTTATGATTGATTTTAATTTCACAAAAATTATTATTTTCCTATGTTTTAATGCACACATAATTGCATAAATAAATCAAATTTACTATTTTTAAAAGATTGCAAGTTTTAGGGTGTTGCAGAAACCAGACAATGACATTAGACGGGTGCTTGTTATTCTCTGTGGTAAGATGAAAATAACTTAACATGTGACAATGAAAAGCAACATATCCAAATGGATTGGAAAAGTTCATAATTTATTGCCTATGTCGGTACAGGTTTTCTACATAGACAACATCGACTTCGGGGACTTGACTCCATCAAAAAAAATGTTGCCCAGATTTCTAGACTTTCCATACGTCTTCTAAAAACACTAGAGAAAGAGGATAGGCAACATGTGGCTACAACGTTGATGGCATAATATGGTCGGCATGAGGTAAGAAAATATCAAGCTTGAACAACAATTATTTTAAACAATGTTATTGGCTACAATAACCAGCAATAATGTTTTCTCATTTCCAACAACTCCTTGAAGATGACAAAGTGATTTATAGTCAGAACAAGTTTTTTAGGAACAACAAAAGAATAGAAAACGAAAAGGTATATGAATCACTAAAACCACAGTATTAGACTTTAATTGTTGTAAAAGTTGCAAATTGTATGAACAAGATCACATTTTTGGTAATTTGATGCAGGAGTCAAGGACAAAAGATGATATATGCAGTGCAAGCAAAAGAGAAGAAATGAAATTTATATTGGACAATAAAAGTTAAGAATATCACCGATGATACACATTCGGCACTACTGGAATATTCTAGAATCATGTATGAAGATGGAAATGAACAAGGTAACAATGAACTTTGTACAATAAAACAAAACTACTTTTCCTATTACTCATATAGCAGAAAAAAAAACTAGGTAGAAATAATGCAAACATAAAAGGATAACTGATTAAATATTTTTATTATGAATTCATAAGGATGTTCTAAGATGGTTAGGCCCTCTGCAAATTCACGATTTAAAGATCAAGGAAACACAAGCACAGCTAATATAGTAATGAAAGGGAAAACAGCTGAGCCAAATGAAGGTGACATCCAAAAAAAAGTGGAACAAGGAGACCAGGGATCTAAGAGCAGTCATATACATGACGATTTGTATACTAAATGTATACAACTTGGTAGTCAAAACTTATCAGAAGGAGAGACAGAAATAGATTATAGACAGAGAAACATTGAAAGGGACAGTTACTGGGGAAGTTGGTTAGGCGAGCAAAGCATGAAAGGTAAGGGTATAGTCTACAGCAATATGTTATAGACAAAATAAATTTAGATCTTTTGATACATAAATATTTATTGGAAAGAATTACAAAGTACAAGTACTGATAATAACTTCACATCTCTAGGTGGTATCTCATTGGGTAGCGAACTGCCATCAGTTGACAGAACAATAAGCAGTGGATTGAAACGTGGAGTTCTACAAAAATTAGAAGAGATGGGATTATCAACAAACGGTAAACAGTTCTCTCAAATATTTAGCTTAGAAGAAATTATACATGTGATAGAATTATCTATTGACTATTATTTATAATTATATTCATACAAGTGTAGCACCTGGTTTTAAGAACAAAACCAGATATGTACCATATATGAGTCCAGGAAGTCAAATCTCACATATAACTACAAATAAGGGTAATATCAAAAGACAATGCTTATTACATAGCGTATTAGTATAAAGAATGCAACCTCAGAGTATAGACAGCGAAAAGACAATTCCGTTCTTTAGGTGAAGACTACACTTCCACAGGGACAACTGACTGGTTGATCACAAGCCTAATTCCTCCAAACTCTAGCAATCTGGTACCCATCTAGGATTTTTATCCAAATAATTGAAAAATAAAGTAAGCGTAAGTACATGTCATACTCAACAAATATAACATGGGGTTCATGATGCTCAAAAGGCTGACACTGGTTTAACTACGATTAGCTTTTAATGAGTCATGATTTTAGCAATTGAGTAGCAACAAGTTTATCACAAACCCATAAAAACATGATCAGGTAAACATGAATAATGAATAGCATAAACAGTAATCATTAGTGAGCATGTTCATCATCAGTATCATTAGTGTTCATCGTCTATTCCGTAAATGTTCCAAGGCCGTGACCGTGAGCACGGCTGATATACCAGTTTTACACTCTGCAGAGGTTGTACACTTTAACTGTGAGTTGTGATTTACCCTTTCACCCGAGGTCGCGAGCCTCTTAGCCCACTACCAAGGAAGATTGATAGGGTTTACTATGAAGCCTTTCAAAGGTTTGTCTAACAAGTTAGGGCCGCTAAGGTTTCCCCATCAGTAAGCATAAACCCCCCTCCAAGGAGTGACTAACAAAATACAAAGAAACCAAAGTGCACCCTTTTGGTAGGCTGAGATCATACAAACCGAAGCCCCTCTTGCGCCATAAAGGTAACCTCTAACAAGCTAGAAAAGGTTCTCATACTAAGCTAAAGCCAGAGCCATATAGCTCTCACAGCTGTACTGTAAGTCTCGGATAATCACTTACAGATAAGTCCTTAGGGAGAGGAATCTAGAGCATTTAGAAAGTAGCTAAACACTCCAGCCCCCTATTTCCATGTTGCTAAAAAGCATCTTTTAGTGTTTATTGCATATACCATTAGTCAAGTTACAAGATCATAACTTTAGTTGAGCACTAGCATCATACTACCCAATGCAATAACCCATAGGAATCAAGGTATAGGGTAACAAAGTACTAGAAAATCCTTAGTGGCAGTCGAGGTAGACACATGCAACATGAATTAGATAATTAAAGGTGTATAGGACAACAAGGATGATCCCACGCTATACTTACCTTAAATTTAGATCCTTCTTCAAGTCCAAAACTTCAAAGATCTGCTTCTTGATTCACCGCATATAACTCACCGACTGGACAAGATCATAAAGCACCACACAAGCATCCATGCAATCATACATGAAGCAAACAATAGATCTAAATTAAAACAATACACCAATCATAAAATCAAGATGAAAAGTTTGTAAAACAAATCTATGTCTTGCTACGAACATACAGACGCGAAAAGCACTCTAATCGGAGTTATGGTTGAGAAGATACAACTACCGAAAGATTTGCTTTATACGTGGAAAAGAAAACTATAGGCTTCATTTATTTTAACCATATAAATTCATATATATATATATAATATTTTATAAATATTATAAATTAAATCAATTCAAATTTAGTTTGAATTATAAAACTAAAGTAAAACAAACCATATTTTCTTTATAAAATCCAGTTGCATAATCATTAATCAAGATATGATTTAAACCATGAAATTTTAGAAATAGTAATATGGTAAACACTATTACTAACGCGTAGATCTCGTTGCTATGAATCTAATGCAACTTGAATGGGTCAAAACGGAGCTAAAGCGCAGAAGATATGAAATAAACAAGATTTTCTTAAATAAAATAATAGATTAAATCTAACCTCAAATTTTAAAAGTTGAAAACAGATCTAACAGTAGTATTAACATGTAGATTATGAAATTACAAACCTAATACAAGTTGAATAGATCAAATCGGAGTTAAAACAAAGATTTTATGGCTAAAACAAAATTAGTGGCAAACTGTAAATAAGTGAAAACGTAATTTAAATATAATCTGAAAGAAGCTATGTTTTCAAAAGAAGAAAACGTAATCTGTGATTGCACCTTGGATGGAGGGTTAATTTGCCAAAAATAGAGGGACTCTTTAGCAAAAAGAACAGCGAAGGGGTATGTTTTAATCTGGGCCATAGATCTTAGATTGGACAGCTCAGGATGATCATAAGTATATGTGTATTTCCATTGTATTTCTAGATTTGTTTTTGTAAAGGAAAACGGCCACAAAACATATACATGATGTCACGTGATGTCATCAAGCTGGCTAGCAAATTGAATCACGGCAACGCATGCACGGCTCACGGCTGGTGGCGCCATGTACGGCGGCGACCAGAGCTCGCCAGAACGGCTAGAGAAAAGGCCTAGGGGCTCGGTTGACCAAAAGGAGAGCACTGGGATACCGAGAGAGCGACGGCGAGCTCACCTGGGCACTGAACGAAGATGGACCGGAGGCGGCACCGGGCTTAGCGGAGCAGCAGCGACTTCCACGGGGTAAAGCTCGTCGGTTAGCTCAAGTTGACGAAGAAACAGCAGGATGCTGCGACGGCTTCGACGGATAGGCTCGGCTCCTCGGCGGGATTCAACTAGGAAGCAGCGCGAGCTCCGGCATGGACGGCGGTGAAACGGCAGGCGACGTCAACGGCGATGGCGGCATGAGCTCTAATGGAGATGACGGCTTGCGCTAGGATTCGGCGAGGGCGTAGCGGTGCCGGGGCTCGGCTTATATGGGGCGCTTCGCGTGGGTGCACGGCAAAGCGAGCGAGGCGGGGCAACGTGGGACTCTCGGGCGGTGGCGGTGGTGTCCGAGTTGGGCATGGCGGGGAAGAAGACGCACTGACAAGCGGGGCCTGTTGTCAGCGAAAGGAGGGAGAAAGAATGGCTCGGCCGGGCTGCTGCGCAGGCTTCTTCTAGCCCAAGTGGGAAGGGAAGGAGCTGGGTCGGGCGCCAGGGAAGAAAGGAGAGAGCGGGCTAGGCCGGCTCTGTTAGGAGCAAGCTGGGCCGTGCGGGAAAAGTGCAGCGCTGGGCCGATGCGTGCAGTAGCGAGGTGGGAAGGGAACTGGGCTCCAGCTTGGGCCGCGCAAGAGAGGGGAAAGAGGAAAGAATTTGTTTGCTATTTTGTTTTCAAAACCAAATTCAATTTTGAACCAAATCAAATCCAAATAGAGTTTAAAATACACTTTTTAATACAAATAAAAATGAGAAATTTTGGTAAGTTTTCCAAAAATAAATTTTTACAACTTTTGAAATGCATTTATTTCCTAATTTTCTTTTCTTTCTTTTCTTTTACTTCAAAGCCATTTCTAATTTTTTTCCAAAAGTAATTTGAACCATTTTAAATTTTCAATCAAAACCACTCAACCAGATAAATCAAATTCAAGGGCATGTATGCTCAAATATGTTGCTACCTTATGATGAATTTTAATTTAATGAAAACTATTCTTTTTCCTATATTTCATGTGCACCAAAAATTCATAAATAAATCATTTTAACTCTATGTTCAAAAGAGGCAAATTTTAGGGTATTACAACAAGTAGCAACAGAGAAGGATGAATGCGAACATACCAATGAGACTGTTCCTGAAGAGCTGAACTACCCAACGCCATTGCTCATAGTAACACCAGCAGTAGAACAAGGAATTATATGCCTTCGAGGTGGAATACTATAACATTTCAAAAGAAATAAAATTTCTGATTAAGGAAGTAGCTTATATTTACCCGTACTAATTCTTACAAACTGTTACATCTCCTCAGATGATGACCTAGAAAAATCTGATGCTAATAGTATAATTGTCAACGACATGAAAGTGGTAATCCAGTATATAAACAGAAATTCAAGATTCGGAGTGTCTCCGTTTGCAATAGGGATGAAACACCTAGATGTGCCATAGAAGCTCAACTGGCGTCATAAATAGCACTATGACATATGAATGATGAAGACACATCAAGGTATGGTGTGATTACGAAATAATAAAAAAATGGTTTACCTTTAGATGAGTAACTTAATTATTGCTAATACTTGCAGCGTGTGGTACATGCATATGTTCCCAAACAAAATACAAATTGAAGGGGCAATGATGCAAGGGGTGTTCCAAGGCAAAAATGACTTTGTTCCGAATATTATGGACGCAATGGTTAGGTTGTACCAACAAATGGATAATAAACTTTATGAAAAATGGGATGAAAAAAGGTGGAGACATTTCCTACCGACTGATTTTGCGGTAAGAACAACAAAAAATAAAGATGGTATTATGCATCAGATAAAATAATACTGATGGACTTACTAATTAAGGCAGGTGACAAATAACAGGTTTGGGGACTGAAGAAAGCTAGAGGCGAGCCGACATTACTGGTTAAGGACATGTTCTTGGGTGAACACATATCATACAACGTCGAAGACTGCAGGCTTGTAAGTACACATACTAAAAAAGTCAACAACATGATGATTGAACAGTGTGATATGTGTGGAAAAAATAGAAAAGTTTATTTTTTCATACGTATATTAAACAAGTTTAAATAACTGCAGGTAATGGCGCCAATAATTATGGAGTGGCATTGATGCCTTTATATATGGGATTTCGAGAGGAAGAAGGTAGTGGTGCTAGATCCAAAAAACATGAAACTAGGAAATTAAGTATTGGAGGATAAACACAAAGGCTACATTTTGCTACTCAATTCTGGTATTAATGAGTGCTAGAGAAATCTCACAAATAGCAATAACAACAATATTGATAATTGGGACACTGAATACATTGATGTCATCGGGGGAGAAGAAAACAGGTACCACACTACTACTATAGATTAAATAGAAAAAAAGTATTAGACAAATTAATAATAGTTGTTTTTTTATAATAACAACATCAACACTGGATTGTATACAATCTTCTATGCAAGATACTTCGATGGGGAAGTCATGACAAGGGTGTTGACTAAGGTGAGAAAAATAAAAAAAAACTATGGTCTGATATAATTATTGTGAATATGAGTGATAACATTTTCAATATTTTCAGGAGGCCACCCAACTGCAAAGGATGAACCTAATGTACCAACTACTGAAGATGTACCGTCATCAAGAAGGAATGCAATGTACCATTGCGAATAGAATTGGGAAAAGGGACATACAACTTTTGCAGAATGCTTTTGACGAAATTGGTGAACTGATGTTGCATGCTATTAAGACTTTAATGTAAACGATATACTTGTCAGGAAGTGCAAATATGCATGCTTGCGTTATTAATTACACTGCAGTGGTTATGGTTCTGTCCCACAACACCAACAGACCAGAGAAAAAGCAATTTAGTCAACGTCAGCTCTCCTTTCAAGCAAAAGGAAAAAAAATACAATATTTGCTCATATGAAAAATATCAGCCTGGTACTGCAATTGTCAGTTGTTAATCAGGTGGTCCAGAGCCACGAATGCATCTTTCACAAGGCATTTATACTCAACCAAAAAATCTGAGTAAAGACAACTTAAGCTGCTGCAAAATGACAGCGTAGTCACAGGCTGCGATAATCAACACTGACTACTGCTCCGGGTCATATGAACTGCTTCAAGAATTCAGTCGCCACTTAGCCGGCCACGGGCCACGAGTGTTTACTCACAGCTTCAGCTCGTGGATCTCCTTGTCAATATCCTGGAGTTCATGTAAGCAAATTATAAGACGTTTTGGTTTTTCTAGATACATTGTTTTTACTATATATATAGACATAGTGTGTATCTAAGTGAATGGAAAAATATATGCATCTTGAAAAGCCAAAGTGTCTTATAATTTGGGATGGAGGAAGTATGTGCTAACATACGGTGTTTGCATATATCAACCAGAGTAAAAGTGACAAACTCAAGGCCATGCTTATGCTGATGCATGTCAACTTACCTCCATGAATTGTGCGATAAAATCTATGAGCTTGTGCTTATTCATGTCCTCGCTATGGTAGTTTGTTATTAGGAAACTTATATCATGACCCTGAAACATAAGGCATACTTAGGCACAGGTTCAGTTGTAAACAATTTGGATTTCTAATAAAGGGATAAACAGTTATGCTGAAAAAACTGATCATTATGTGGGAAATACGGCAAGACAGTGAGAGAAAAAAACTAGTACTCCATCCGTCCCAAAATCTAGCATTTCGAAGATGTATCCATGTGCTTTAGAGATAGTTCATGTTTCGTAGGAAAGCTAAACTACTGGAGCATAAAACCCACTACTCAATGTAATCAGTTTAAGTTGGAAATTGCAATACCTGAACTGGTTCTCCTCAACACTTCGAATGCCTCTGCCCTCATTGACAAAAAAACTAAGGAACTTTGAAAGAATGTTATCCAGTTCATTTGCCTGCTTAACCTGTCAACTCAACTAGAAGCTATGAATATATACCAGATGCCAAATGGTTGCCTGACAAAACATATTAAACACATGCAGATGCAACGTATGTGAGCAGGCACTGAACATTGTCCATTCCTCTCCACCTTTTTAGTTTGTACCAAGAATATTTTCTAACAATTTTGTTACCAAAGTATACATTTGTAACACAAACAAATCACAATATCGTTCAAATAAATATATCAAGTGTATATCAGCAGTGATACCACAAAAACCATTGAAATGACCAACAAAGTTCTCCATAGTACCATCATGCTTATACGTATAGAGTTGATTGAAGTCTCTATCAAACATTGTCTGCTTCATTGCAGCATATCAGTACAAGTAGATAAATGTAGAAGTATGTGTCATAATTCTCAAAATATTTACTTGAAAAAGCGAGAATTTAGTCAATGTTCAAACGGTTTGACTTCTCGAAAAGCAAGAATTGCATTCCTTTGTGGACAGAGGAAGTACATATTAACATGCGTGGTTTACAAAAAGGAAATAAAAGTCAATAATGAAGGATTGTAAACTGAATTTAAGATACTGTCAAAGAAGTCTCCCTCACCGGATTCAGCAGAAGTTCAGGGCTTGTCCTGTGAATAAGAATAAAAACAAAGATGGATTAGTACGGGCAAAGAGATATATTTGCATGAGCATTTAGAAAATTCACAAGCAAAAATGAGTTGTGTTGACAATAGGCATGCTTTACTGAAAAGGTACAACCAGATGCAGGTGAGGTACAAACCACAACTAAATGGTTAGAATAGATAAAAACATCAGAGGACCAAAACAATTCCTAAAAGGTACATACAGAGGAATTGAATCGAAACCTATAGAGGATGCAACGTGAATCGAAACATACGGAAAGCTACTCTATCGAATCGAATATGAATGTGACCTGGAAAGGTTCATACTAATTGCAACCACCTCATGGTCACTATAGGGTCAATATACTCAAGGCATACCTTACAACAAATAAACATTTGAAAATGAAAGACAACAAATACCAACTTACATTGTAAAGACATAACAAAAATAACTTTCTGGGCAATCTGACAACATTGAGAAAGAACCTTGTATTTCAGAAAAAAATCTTTACCTTGAAAATAATTAATTACTTGCACCTCATTTAATTTAATTTTGATAAGTACCTCAGTTTCAAAATTTACAAAAAGTTTCAAAATTAATGGCGACTCAATAAAGGTATCAATTTCAATAGAATATGTTAGCATTAACAAGCTTGTGTAAAACTGTAAAACGAAGTGCAAGTAAATTGGCAATAACATAGCATGTGCAAAAAACTGAGAACTATCACAACCAGGCAGTACCGCAGTAGCCTAGTTCTAAACACACACACACACACAAAAGAAAAACTTCTCAGTATTCCATTATCAATAACAGAAACTTCTCAGTATTCCATTAGCCATGTCAGATGGCCAAACAAACATAACCAAAAGCTAGGTTGGGTGATCTGGTCAGCGTTAGAACCTACATGTAGTCATACACATGAGGAAACCATCTGAAATCGGCGTTGACTATCCAACTATGCAATTACTATCGAATCAAACGGGAATAGGAGCAAATCAATCCATCAAAAAAGGTACCTTCATGAAGAACAAATCCTGGATCTGAAAACCTAGAAATGAAATCCCCGGTCAAGAATGTGGCACGTCCCATGGAGACAGAGGAAGGAGGGGGAGGGACGGGGAGAGGAGCACAAGCAGCAGCAGTGCCAGAGAGAGAGGAGCAGCTTCAGAGAGAGGGGAGCAGCGCCGGAGAGGAGCTCACGGAGAGAGAGAGGAACGCCGCTTGAGAGAGGATAGGAGGAAACACAGCCCAGACGAAACAAGCCGAGACGAGGCTAGGGAGCCAGACGACACGGAGCCAAGGGAGCGGAGCCGTGAGTCTTGCATGCACGGGGTGCTCCAGCACACAAAAGTAGACATGCAGCGCGGGACCCACGGGGAAAAGCAACCAACCAGAGCTTGCCAATAAGCTCCGCGGGCCCAGTTTAGATTGCGAAAAATTTGGCAAAACGACGCGGTAACGTTTTCGTTGTTATTTGATAATTAGTGTCCAATCATAATCTAATTAGGCTTAAAAGGGGATTTCGTCTAAATTGTATAATTAGTTTTATTTTTTATTTATATTTAATGCTTTATACATGCGTTTTCGTATTTGATGTGACGGAGAATTTTGAAAAATTTGACGTTTTGAGAGGGAACTAAACAGGCGCAAGGTATTGCATTTCAGGGAGCCGGTAGGGTAGCCAGGGGAAAAATGATATTCAACTGAAGCTGATATACCCGCTTACACTGGAGTTAGCGAACCGTCAAACACAGAAGCAAACCCTATCTCTCGGTTTGATTCATATCATACACTGAAGCTACTCTTAGACGCTACAAGGGGCGCAATCCAGCGTGCACAACGATGACATGGGGGTGTGGCGGCAGTGGGTTAGTGGATGAGCATGATAAGGCACAATTAATAATAGGGTTTTGTTGGCCCGAGTACATATGGGCCTTGCCGCATTGGGCCATGTCATGTCATCCATTTGTCCATCATCAATAGAAGGAGGGCTCCTCTCAAAAAAAAAAGAGAAGAAATAAAACAATCAATAGAAGGGTTCGAGAACTAGGCAGTGGGACTAGGTGGGTCCAGCGAAATGGCGCATGCCATCAAATGCTTGCATGCTTGAGCTTGACCTATGTGATGGAATTCTCCTATCATTATCGCAACCCTATACATAACCGGCATCATGTGGTGGATACATAACCAATTTTTGGTCAAAAAGAAATATTGTATTTTGTATATTAAACATTTTGTTAAACCCATTTTCCATGTGGATAGTGAACAATACTTTCAATAATTAGTATGGCACTTTAAGCCCATGTATGTAATATAATACGCAAAAGAATTCGAAATGCAAATCTCATTACCGCTCGAATATAGGTGGTGTTTGTGACTGCTCCACAAACTCTGTTCTACAAACTTTACCGTGGAGCAGTTCCACAAAAAACTAGAGTTCGTGGAGCAACTCTTTAGGTGCTCTCACAACTCTACCCTTTTTTCTTGAACAGAGTGCGTGGAGTTAAAACTGTTTGGCTAAAAAATATGGAATAGAGCTAGAAAATGTGGAGCGGAGCAGTCCCAATCACTAGTTGAAGCGCTAAAGACTGCTCAAAAGAACTGGTGATCCTACATACGCATGCGCACGTGAGCATGTTCGCTCACCTCATCTTGCTAGGGCAAACAGATTCATGGACTGCATGTCATCCTCATGTAGTCATCTATCGTGTTTACTATACGCATCCTAGTAGCACAAGCTCGTATGTGCATGCCCGGCGTCCGTCTATATATGCTTCCAATTCTTCTGCGACATTTCGGACGAATGCACTCCCAGGAACAAGGTACACAACGAGTGAAAACAGGACGTACTCCCAGTGCCTGTCATGTCTAGCTAGCTGTTTCTCACTTGCTAATTTTTGGGAGACTACCCAAATTGCATCGTGTGCTTTTTTTAGTGCAACGGAGAAGTGTATATATATCTTCAGTACTACAGTAGTACACAACTATTTCAAGGCCCTGTTCGCTTATCTTATAATCCGTCTTTTCAGCTTGTTTTTTCAGCCGGAACAATGTTTTTCTCTCACGATAAATCAACTGTAACAGTGTTTCGGCTTTTTTTCAGCGAAGCGAACGGGGCCGTTAAAGGATCACCAAGATCTTGTACTTTTTTATGTTTCATTTCAGTAATTCATTGAGAGTTGAGACGAAGGACAACGATACCACCAAAATCATTGTCATGACCGCATTGAAATTAAGCTAGAATCAAACTTTTGATTTTCCTTTGCCATTATTTGACCATCTGTGTCACGCTGAGCAAATTAACTGCAGGCAGACATGAATCGGATGCAGTCCAGCATGCAGCTGAACGTCCCATGTGGCCGTGTTTATACATACCAAAGTGTGGCAGGAAAACTATTTGGATATATTTGAAACTGTTGTAGATTGTAAATTAGTATTTATTGGGTGATGATAATGTTACAGCTTAATTGATGAAAATGTTGTTCCTAGTATGCTAGATAGCGGGAAGAAGAGCAACATTTTGAATGGCGTATACGCCTCTCCAAACAGGCCTGTTCGCTTGAACTTATCAACTGACTTATCAGCTAGAATCTACAATATTTTTCTCTCACAATAAAACAGCTATAGCCAGCTTATTCTAGACGTGCGTGGCATGTTTTCCGTGTACTGGTGTGCTCCGAACTCGTGTAGCCCAGTTTCCTGAAGCCTCCCGTACCTACTTCTACTACACAAAGGGCAAATGCAAGCTATGACTCCTATTAGCTGTGATGGCCGCATCTTTGCCACCATCGGGCAATGTACGTAGTTCCGCTTCGTGTCCTGCTGAATTTATATTATTGCCGATTGCCATTGTCCATGAATCAAGAGGTGTAGTAAAGGCATACGGTGCATCTAATAAAAAGCAGAAGTACGTACATGAGGAATTGACAAATTTAAATAGCTCCTGATTATATGAGTACTCCACGTTGCCTCCTCCAAGGTCCAAGAGCTCTGGGTGTCAGAAGACAGTACTGATGATCAAACGTTTCAAAAGAGCTTTGACTGCTCGCACGTCTATTTCTTATACCGGAGAAATATTTTAGAAATAATTTCTCGTAGCAAATTTCAAGGTGTAAGTGATACGCAGAAAGTATTTGTGCAGACATGTAACTTTTGAATGGACATATTCGCTATACATTGTTTTCATTGATATGGCCTATAAATACAAATAGGCAATTGCAGTTTGTAGATTAATATTACACTGAGTGATGAGGAGTATCAAAAGCTGGACCTGCGAGGGTATGACTACCCCAGGTATTGCATTAAGAAGAAGATCTTCTCACGCAGGCCCAGAAAACCCTCGAATCCCTGCTCCACCCTTACACAGCGGCACCGTCGCCCTGTGAGAACGGACCGGTTCCTTAGGTACCTATGCTTTGACGTGGAACAGACGAAGGGATTTTTTTAACCGCAGCCTAAAATTCGCTCCTACGGGAAGTCGAATCCTAGTACCTAAGGAGTGCCGCCGGGATGGCCTTTCACAGTGATGAGGAGTGTAACTTTTGCGAGTGCCCACAAGCTACATTTAGGCGGTGATTGGTTGGCTTAATCGTCATCCATACCAGACCCGCTAGATGCAGTACTATGTTGATTGGATGTCTGGTCTAGTATCTGGACCTGACCCCAGCATGCAAAAGCTACTGCCGAGTCTGGTTCCTAAGATGTGGGTATAATTTGCGTTTCTCTAGAGCCTAGAGATGTGGCTAGCGAGCTGCAAGCTGACGCATGGAGATAGCTAAAAAAGACTTGGTGTTCTACAAATCGTTGCTACACGCAGGTGACCAAACAGCTCTATCGAAACAAACTAGCAATCATATCCCTGTTGCATACACCTAGCTAGGCCGGTGCAAGCCTAGCTCTATGAGCCAAGCTACGATGCGTAACAAACCAAATATGTTTTCTCTTTCTTCTTTTTCTGTTTGATAAATAGGCATTTTCATGATCAATTTGATTCAAAAATAAAACATCAACAGGTCTGTGACGATATATATGTGCATGTATATATCTCTGACAAACGCTACAGCATGCAAGTATAACATACAGATTGATACAGTAAGAACGCAAAGTATGGTAATCATAGAATTAAGATTGTACCTAGCGGAGGGTCCCATGCTGAGGACATCGGAGGCTCCATTCGCACTAGTCGACATAGTGCGTTGCTCGAAGTCATGGACCACAGTCGATGCAGGAAGATGTTCGTAGTGCAGTCCCACGAACGGTCACCAGGAAGAAGAAGGGTTCCGCGAGCTATCACCAGGAAGAAGATGTCAGACGAGCAGTCGCGGATTTGCTCCCCAAAAACCTAATCGCCGCACACCCCGTGCAAGGTTCGTAGATGGACGACGGTTACGGAGGCACCTACTCTCCCGCTACTCCATGCACGCAGAGGTACGGGACGGGGAAGACCTAAGGGCGGCTGAGATGTGGTCTCTCTCTCGGAAGCGAAGTGGAAGCCAGGAAGACTGACGGAGGACTTCAGATTTATAGCTGCGACGGGAAGGGAGAAAGGCAACGGGGAATCATAGAAGACAGAGATACGAAGAGATGGCAACTCACGCTATCAGTTCGTCTCCACCATAAAAGAAAGAAACTCCCGTGATTATGTGGATTAAGTGGCAAAACCTGGCCACGCCCGCTCGCTCGCCCCCCCCCCCCCCGCCTGCCTGCCTCGCCTCGCCATGCCACGCCACGGCCTCGGCCTCGGCCTTGGCCCGCGCCCACGCCGATGGCCTGGCCCGGCCGGTGGCGGCAGCGGTGGGGCGTGCACGCGTGTGGCGCTCCTTTGTCCTTTTTTCAGCTTCTCAATTGAGATGGATAATTTTTAACCAAATAAGCTGAGTAAACGTTCAGTCAAAATCTCATACGGTATTAAACCATACAACGCTTAATGTTACGTACCATAGAGTTTTATTTGATTTATTAAATATTATACGGGCCAAGCCCATAATATATCCAACAATCCCCACCAAACTCTAAGGTTTGTAACAAAGTAGTCTCAGAACCACATTTCTTTTATATACCAGTGTTTCGATGGAGACTATTAAGTTGAACATCCATTTAGAGCAATAGTTTCACTCAGTCACAACTGAACAATAGGACTAAGCGTTGAATTGACAGTTTTGTGTGAGGTGAATGTCACTAAAGTCCATAGCTTATACTAGGCTACAAAAGGCATCCTCTCTATTTGAAGCATATAAGTCATACTCCAGTGCCTTCATGAGTATTTAGAGATCACCCAAATCTCATAGACTGTGACCAAGTAGTCTGACTCATATAGGTGTGTTCCTCAAAACATGTTCTGTAGGACAACATCTTTGCTTTAGCAAGCCACTTGGAACACATTAAGGTAAAAACAACTTGCCTTACAGAAAGGAAAGATATGCATCAGAAATGAGTCTTACTAAGGATCGTTTCCTCATAATTTACTACTAGCTTATTTCACCATCCTAGTTCACAGGAATCTCCGATCACATAGAATAGGTTACCACTATAGTAAATTTTATGTGGGTCTCAAACCCTATCTCTCTCGATGCACTTTCTATCATATTGCGTGACAGACCCTTAGTGAATTGATTTGCCTAGATTGTTAGATATATGAACATAGTCCAACAATATTACTCCAGAGTTTCTCAATTTTCTGATAGATTTTAGTCGTCTCTTAACATGCCTTGTAGACTTCATGTTATCCTTAGAACGGTTAACCTTCGTAATCACAGTCTAGTTATCACAGTTCATAGAAATAGCCGATATGGGTTTTTCAATAACTGGTAAATCCATAAGGAGATCATGAAGCCACTCGGCCTCAGAGCCAGCAGTGTCTCATGCTGTGAGTTATGCTTCCATTGTAGACTTCGTTAAGATAGTCTGCTTACAAGACTTCTAGGAAACTAGCACCACCTCCAAGCGAAAACATATACCCACTTGTGGCATAAAAGCTCATCAGCATAAGAGATCTAGTTGGCATCACTAATAGCCTTCCAGCACCTTCGGGTGTTCGGTATAACGAATACCATAAGTCATAGTGCCTTTTAGATAGCGCATCACTCTCTCAAGAGCACGCCAGTGATCATCTCCTTGGGTTTGACACAAACCGACTCAGCTTGCACACATAGCAAATGAGATGTCAGGCCTTGTTGCACTAGCAAGATACATGAGCGAACCAATGATCTGAGAATATCTCAATTGATCCCTTGCTATTCTCTGATTTTTCCTCAATAGCACACTCGGCTCATAAGGTGTAGGAGCAGGTTCACAGTCACTAAACCCAAAGCGACTCAGCATCTTTTCCACATAGTGGGATTGTAACAGTGTTACCCCACCATCACCTTCTCTCATAAGCTTGATATTAAGAATAACATCAGCCTCTCCCAAATCTTTCATTTCAAAATTATTAGATAAAAATTTCTTCACCTCCTCAATCACTTTGAGGCTAGTATCCAAAGATCCGTATGTCATCAACATATAAGCACAAAATAACTTCCTTCACCCTCACCATACCGATAGTACACACATTTGTCAGCTTCATTCACAACAAAGCTAGCAAATGTTAAAGTTCTGTCGAACTTCTCATGCCACTGCTTAGGAGCTTGTTTTAGGCCATATAATGACTTTAATAATTTACACACCTTGCCTTCTTGACCATTTGCTACAAACCCATCCGGCTGATCCATATAGATCTTCTCCTCTAACTCTCCGTTTAGGAAAGCTGTCTTAACGTCCATTTGATGAACGATAAGACCATAAGAGGCTGCCATGGAAAGCAAAACTCGAATTGTAGTCAATCGAGCAACCGGTGAATAAGTATTAAAGAAATCCTCACCTTCCTTTTGAGTATAACCCTTAGCCACAAGTCTTGCCTTGTATCTCTCGATGGTACCATTAGGCCTAAGCTTTTTCCTGAACACCCATTTGCACCCTATAAGCCTTGCACCCATAGGGACGATCAACTATTTCTCAAGTTCCATTAGACATAACAGAATCCATCTCACTCCATACTGCTTCCTTCCACAAGTCAGCATAAGAAGAGGAATATGCCTCTTCAATAGTCGTTGGGGTGTCATACACAAGATACACAATATAGTCATCACCAAAAGACTTTGCTAGTCCTCTGTCTCTTACTTTTCCAAGTGACTATAGAGTCATCGTCCTCAGGATTTTGCATATAGGGTTCCTCAATTTGTTCTATCGGAATAAAATTTTCATGCTCATGGGGAATTATAAATTCATGACTAGTTGTGCTAGGTGCATTTTTCATGAGAATTCATTCTCAAAAAATATAGCGTCTCTAGATTCCATGATTGTATCAATAGCCATCTCAGGAACACTAGAATTTATAATTAAAAATCTATAACCCACGCTGTGAATAGCATAACTAAGAAAAACACAATCAACGATCTTTAGTCCAAGCTTTCGCTTTTTGTTTATTGGCACATTCACCTTTGCCAAACATCCCCAAGTTCGCAGGTAAGAGAGATTTAATCTCTTCTTCTTCCATTCCTCGAATGGTGTAATTTCTTTGTTCTTTGTGGGCACCCTATTCAGGACATGACACGCTGTCAATATAGCATCACCCACCATTCCTTAGATAGTCCCGCAGTCTCTAACATGGCACTAACCAAATCAGTTAGAGTGCGGTTCTTTCTCTTTGCAATTCCATTGGATTGTGGTGAGTATGGTGGCATCCTCTCATGAATAATTTCATGCACCGCGCAGAACTTAGAAAATTTATTTGAGAAATATTCTCCCCCACGATCGGACCGCAAACGCTTGATTTTCTTCTCAAGTTGATTTTCTACCTCAGCTTTATAGACTTTAAAATAATGCAACGCTTCATCTTTAGTTTTCAATAAATACACGTCGCAAAATCTAGTACAATCATCTATAAATGTCATAAAGTATCATTTACCGCCTTTTGTTAATTCGCCATTCATTTCACATAAATCAGAATGAACGAGTTCTAATGGTGCCAAGTTCCTCGCCTTAGCAGTCTTATGAGGCTTGCGCGGTTGCTTTGATTGCACACACACCTGACACTTAGAATCTTTGACTAAGTTAAATTTTGGGATTAAATTCAGATTTGTAAGCCGCGTGAGACAACCAAAGTTAATGTGACAAAGTTGTGAATGCCATATATTCGACTCAGTCCAAAACATTAACATTATTCACTACTTTATTACACACATCCTCAAGCAAAGATAAGCGGAACATGCCTTCGCAATCATAACCTTTTCCAACAAATGAATCCATGTCTCGACACAACACACTTATTGGACTCAAGCATAATTTTAAAGCCATCATTACACATTGAGAACCGCTAACAAGATTCTTCTTGATGGAGGAGACATGCTTGCATGTTCTTTAATAACACCGTCTTTCCCGAAGTAAACTTCAGAACGACCGTACCAGCACCAAGAACACTGCGTATGTGAAAAGTTTCCCTATCAACAAGGCTCCAGTCCTGCCAGCCTGATAGGAAGTAAACAAAGAAACATCAGCACACACATGAATATTAGCACCGTTGTTCCATCCACCACTCAGGTGAAAGACAAACTGAAAGAACAAAGGTAAAAAATTACCATACCCAAATGTTCCTCCTCCAGTCTCGCTAATCACCACATTTGCTGATTTCTTTTCTTGCTTATATTTGCGGTCTGGGCACACACTTGCCCAATGCTTATCACTCCCGCAAACAAAGCAACCTCCACATTTTTGTTGTTTTTTTTCTTAAACTATGCAGTTTGCTTAGGCTTTGTATTGTTGTTCTCTTGTATGTTCTTCTTCTTTTTATTACGGGATACAAATGAATTTTTCTTCTGCACCATATTGGTAGCGGAAGACTCAATTCCTCTTCCATGATTGTCTTTTGCTCTCGCCCTCTCCTCAACATCAAGAGATCCAATAAGCTCAGCCACGCTAAACTCTTGTCTCTTGTGTTTTAGAGAAGTAACAAAATTCCTCCAAGAAGGTGGTAGCTTAGCGATTATATCGCCGGCCACAAACTTGTAGGTAACAAATATAGAAACGGTTATAGTTCCTTTGCTAGTGCCTGTATCTCATGAGCCTGTTCCACTACAGAACGGTTTTCAACCATTTTGTAGTCATACAACTGCTCCATAAGTACAACTCACTACCAGCATCAGAAACTCCAAACTTTGCCTCAAGAGCATCCCATAACTCTTTGACTGATGTGCAAGATATGTAGTTTTTCTCATACTTAGGATGAAGTGCACTAATCACGACGTCTCGAAACAGGTTATCGGCAGCCAAGAACTTTTGCTCCTCCTTAGGAGTAAATTGTTTAGGCTTCCCCTGTGCGGCGTGATAGCAATTCATTGCAGTCAACCACAACACCATCTTTGCATGTCATATCATAAAATTCTTGCCATTAAAATTGTTCGGCTTTAAAGCAGCAGCAAAACCACTGACAAAAAATTGTCTAACATTAGGTTTTTGGATTGTTAGATAAATATGCATTTTCATGGTCAATTTAATCCAGAAATAAAACATCAGTAGATTTGTGACGACATATATGTGCATGTGTATATCTCTGACAAGCGCTACAACATGCAAAGTATGACATACAGATTGATACAGTAAGAACGCAAAGTATGGTAATCACATAATTAAGATTGTACCCAGCGGAGGGTCCCATGCCGAGGGCATCGGAGGCTCCATTCGCACTAGTCGACATAGTGCGTTGCTCGAAGTCGTAGACCACAATTGATGCAGGAAAGATGTTCGCAGTGCAGTCCCACGAAACGGTCACTAGGAAGAAGACGGGTTCCGCGAGCGATCACCAGGAAGAAGACGTTGGACGAGCAGTCGCGGATTCACTCCCCAAAAACCTAATCGCCACACTCCTCGTGCAAGGTTCGTAGGCGACGAGGGTTCCAGGAGGCACCTTGCTCTCTCCCGCTACTCCGTGCTGTGCAGAGGTATGGGACAGGAGAAGACCTAAGGGCGGCTGAGATGTGGTCTCTCTCGGAAGCGAAGTGGAAGCTATGAAGACTGACGGAGGACTTCAGATTTATGGCTACGACGGGAAGGGAGAAAGGCAGTGGAGGATCCCAGGAGACGGAGATACGAAGAAACGGTAACTCGTGCAATCAGTTCGCCTCCACCATAAAGGAGAGAAACTCCCGTGAATTATGTGAATTAAGTGGCAAAACCTGGCCACGTCCCGCCCGCTTGCTCGCCGCCTGCCACGGCCTGGCCTGGTTGGCTGCGGCGGCGTCGCACGCGCGTGCGTGTGGCACTCCTTTATCCTTTTCTCAGCTTTTCAATTAAGATGGATAATTTCTAACCAAATAAGCTGAGTAAACGTTCAGTCAAAATCCCATACGGTATTAAACCATACAACGCTTAATGTTACGTACCATAGAATTTTATTTGATTTATGAAATATTATACGGAGCAAGCCCATAATATATCCAACATTTTCTCGCTCTCCTTTGGCCAGTGTGAGCTTGATATCATGTTCCATCTGGATAAGGTGCACTTCATGTTAGAAGAGATGGTGATGAGCAGGTGCATTGTGGAGACAAGTAAACAGAACTACTTGGCACCAATACAGCTTGCGGAGAGAACTTCTTAAAATAGTGACATACATTTGTTTAGTTTCCATCCTCTGCGACCAACAAGATAACCGCTGCATGGAGCGTTGGTCCTCCTGTAGACAATTACTCCTACAAGTGATGCACTCGTTATCTCCACAGGAGTGTGACATCTTTTCGTCAGTCATAAGTCATGTGCTGATCTGAAATGCGCTACAGGACTACGGACTACCAGAGTACCAGGGGTCCTAACCTCTTCATGTCCCTTGACCTGCTTGTGCTATGTGTGCTACAAGTGTACAAGTGCTAGCTATAGGCCGTAATTATATATTGTAGAGCACGGTGGTCTAGTGCAACTCAATGCATGTCTCTATGCAAAGATTGGTGCTTTCACAGTCACAGCTTGTGGTACTTGTAGCCTAGTTCCTGTAGCCTCCCATACCTACTGCTACTACACACAAGGCAAATGCAAGCTAGGATTCCTATGGAGCCTGACCGTTTTGTCTAGGTTGGTCAGCTAACCGCGGCTTCTTTGCCGAGTGCCTGAGGCACTCGGCAAAGGCCGATATACACTCGGCAAAGGGCGCTCGGTAAACAGTTTATCGGCAAAGACCTCTTTACCGAGTGCATTTTATCGGGCACTTGGCAAAGGCTTTGCCGAGTGCCAATCCGACACTCAGCAAAGAAAAGTGGCTGTGACGGCGAGCGCTACCGTGACGACGGCTTTGCCGAGTGTCAAGGTCAAGCACTCCACAAAGGTACCCGCTTTGCCGAGCGCCGTTGACTTAGACACTCGGCAAAGTTGGCCACTTTGCCGAGTGCCGCCGACAAGACACTCGGCAAACAGGCCACCTTTGCCGAGTGCCTGGCCCGTGGCACTCGGCAAATCTGTGATGTTTGCCGAGTGCAATGGCCATTGCACTCGGCAAAGCATGTTCCCAGGTAGTTCTCAGGTAGTCACTTTGTCGAGTGTCATGGCCATTGCACTCGGCAAAGTGACTGAAAACAACCTTTTTTATTTGTTTTTTTTACATCCCCTCCAAACAAACAGAAGATATATATAACAAACATCACCAACATCACATACATATCATCAACAACACATATATATCACCAACACCACATATATATCACAAACGTCACATAAATATCACAAACGTCACATGTCTCATAATATATCACAAATAAGTTCACAAGCAATCCAAGTGCTCCATCATCATCAACCATAATTGCAAATAGAAGTACCATTAACAACCACAAGTATCATCACTGATTTGGTGAAGGATTCGCTGAAGCATGAGGATCGTTCGATGCCGCCGATTGATTCTGCACAAAGAAGAAGAGATTGCATGTGTGAGACAAGATAAATATATACCATACATGAATAAAACTTTCATACTCCACTAGATTTGACCGTAAACATGAACATATAAACTAAAACATTTATACTCACAGGAGTAGAATAGTGAGGAGTTGGAGGTGGAGGTGGAGCGAATAGCGAAGGTGGCGGAACTACACCCGTAGTGGCGCCAAGACTTTGCATGTACTGAAGAATCTCCGTCATCCTCCGCTGCTCGGCCTCCCGCTCGGCCTCCACCCTCTCCATCTTCGCCTGCATCTGCTCCTATATCCTCCTCTCTTGTTCTAGCTGGGCCTATAATATATTCACCCTTAATGTTACAATAATGCAAAGGAAAGGTATGAAAAAATCAATGAACAACGAATAAACGAGGAATAACCTCGAGTGCCTCCACCCGGTGGTGTGAAGTGTCCTGCCGGGGTCGTATGGCCGGGCTCCTGCTCGTGCTGCTTGCTCGAATCTAGGAGAGACTGGGAGTAGTGGTCGAGTCGATTGCGCCGTCGCTAATCCAGTACCGCCCATGCTTCTTGCCTCCTCCCACCCTCATGACGACTTCTCCATCAAGGTCCTCGGTGCTCGGATCATACTCTGCCCCATGGACCTCCCTTGCCATCGATGTGTACTCACTGAGGCGGTTGTGGACGGTCGCATTGCTGTACGCTTCGGACCCGTCCTCTGGGTTGTAGTCGACGTCGGATGTCGCCTTGCCCTTATGGGCCATAGCAAATGCCTTGAAGATGGAGCAAGGCTGGCCACCATGTGATGCCGACCGTGAGAAAAACAACAAGATGATTAGAAATCATGTAGAATTGAGCGTTAGAATAAATAAATGAATTCGCATACCCATGTTTCTACGTATCCGCTGAGGTTGCGGCTGCCTTGATGGTGTGCTACACCTGGCATCATCAAACGCCGCTCTCGGCACAAGTTGTGCGTCTCCTCCCACTCGTGTGAGCACCACTTGTCCACCATCTGTTCCCAGCATTGGGGATGCGCGGCGCACCAATAAGGAATCATCTACATGCCATCAAGTACATGACATATCAGAAGATAAAATTAAGCCTATTTAATCTCAAAAGGAATCAATATTAATGTTCTATATTTACCTGTAGGTACTGGTCCCGTATCAGCATCATGGTTCTTACGTCTCTTTTGGTGACCTTCGTTCCAAGGATGGTTCCGTGGTAAGTTACAACGGCCTGGATGCGCGCCTCGTAATGCATGTCCACGATGAGTTTTTTACAGCATTTGGTAGCCATCGCATCCGCCCTAGCCTCATGTCCATCCTGGCATCTAAAGAAATCCTGCATACAATCACGATGTATCCATTCATTATTTCAAGAATATCCAATGAATGCGATGTATTGAGGTGTAGTGCAAGGAAGACTTACCCACATCTCTTGCTTCACCCGCTCTGCCTTGTTGTTGAATACCCTGCAGGCCTGATCTACAGCATCGGGGGCGGTGGCGTAGTGGTCAAACGAGTAGGCCGGCCCGATCACTCCGGTGTACTCAACCAGGCCAGAGAAGTGCTCCTTGCACAGAAGACCGATGATGCTATTGACTTGACGTGTGTGACCACCTCCACTCGCCACAATCGTCCAGTTCCTGCCCAAGTGATTAAGAAAAATTATTAGTTTCTATTTTGATTTTCAACATATCATATAAAGTACTGATAACATCTAAAGTTACTTATTTTCCCCCTCGGGTCGAATCAGTGGCCGTCTCTCACGAGGTATCGGTCGCTGAGGGAGGCTCGCGGGACCTCGCAAGTAGACTGCTCGACGAACTAGAGTAAGCGGAACCCCTGCTGGCGCCTCCTCCTCGTCGTCCTCCTGCGCGTCCTCCTGCGCCTCCTCGGCGTCCTCCTGGGGCACCTGCTCCTCCTCCTCACGCGACAGGGCGGCTAGGACAACGGCTCCCTCCTGCGGCTGCTCCTCCTCCTACTCCCACCGCCCACCATCTTTTCTGTGGCTTATAAGTCGGCTGATGCACCCACACATTCATTGTGGTATTAATAACACTCCTAACATATTCCAATTATCCTACCTAGCTTTAAATTGTTAAATACTTCAACCAGACAAGAAATTGTTGTAAATAAAGATATGTATGTTTAGAGATAATTGGAGATGGAAACAAACTCTAGGATTCTTTCCAATAGAAATGTCGGGCAGCTCACATCAACTTAAGTTTGTTCCCTTATGCCTTGATTTGTAATGAGTAGCCATGTGTATGATAAAAACTTGAAAGCTAATAATATAATCACTTCTAGGAATTTGACTAGCATCTTCATTACTTCTGCATTTCAATGCGACTGAGAAAAATTAACCCAAGTGGACCATTAAGTGCTCTTGGCATTATAAAACTTCCATCAATTTTTCTGACAGTTATTTAATGTAAGAGATAGATGGGTAACAAAATGCAGCAGCCACACAACAAACAAATGAACAATAGATTTCCTTGAAATTAACGATAAGACTTGCAAGTCCAGCAACTAAGAACTAAACTTTGATACGTGTGTGGAACTAGTCACTCGATCCACCAGCCACACAAAGAGTGAACCAGACTTGAAGCAAGCTCAAAGCAAGCCGTATTCAGTCAGACAACACGTGTACAGAACACATGGAACCATTGCCGTTTGGTTTGCTCGAGATAGAATTCCATAAACGAAATTATTTATAACGATCACATATCCCCTTCACCACTATCTGAGCAAACAATGGGAGTAACATAGTAACATTCGCATATGTAAAGCCATGAATTACTTATAACGATCAATTAACAATCGGACTAACATTCTGCTAGCAAACAACTACATGCCTAGAGCAGCGAATCAGTCACCGCAAGTAGCAAACATCTGTGGCTGACCGAACAAAGCAGCAGGCGGGATCACAGAACATCAGAGCTCTTGCAGTTCCGCCAAAATCGGACAAGCGCGCAGCACAAGACACGGGTTTTACCTGGTGCCGCCTTCGCCGCAGGCCGGGGCGTCGGCGAGAGCGCTGCCAAGCTCTTAGCCTCCTCCTCTGCTCCTCCTCCTCTCTTTCTCCTCCTCCTCCGGCAGCGCGGCGCGGGGGACGGTGCGGGCATGGGCGGGGGCAGCGGCAGCACTGGCGCTGGCGGGCTCGTGGGCGGCGTTGCGCTGGTGCGGGTGCGCGGCGGCGGCGGCGCTGGCGCGTGCGTGTGTGCGTGTGTGCAAAGAGGGGTTTTTTAAAATTTTTTAAAAATCTTTGCCGAGTGCTAGCCGTCCTGGCACTCAGCAAAGAGGCTCCTTTGTCGAGTTTCATTTTTTGACACTCAGCAAACCATATTTTTTTTTCACTTTTGACCTCCAAACTTTTTATGCGGTCCTCATACAATACCTGGTACTCCATGTTCCAATGTGGCACATTTCTCGGACTTTTTCTATATTTCTTTAATTTATTTCATTTAATTGAATTTTCTTGGATAATTCAAATTATAACTGCTACACAACTGCAGACGCCCTCTTTGCCGAGTGCTGGGGCACTCGGCAAAGCCAGCCAAGCACTCGGCAAAGGCTTTGCCGAGTGCCGCACTCGGCAAAGGTCTCTCGGCAAAGATTTTATCGGCAAAAATTTCTTTGCCGAGTGCCAAAAATCGACACTCAGCAAAGCCTTTGCCGAGTGCCCGACACTGGGCAAAGTTGGAACCGAAAAAAACCCGAAAAAATGAGAATTTTTACCCAAAAAAATAAAAATTTTGTTTTAATTGGTGGAGGCCCCCACCGGTCAGCGCCCATCCATCTCCGGCTTTTTTCGCATCAATTTCACGGCTACGCGGTCGACGGGATTCGAACCCGAGACCTCCTGCTGCGCACAAACCTACTCTACCACTACACCACACTGTCACTTGTGTTTGGATTCCGTTTTAGTTCATAATATATTATACTAAACCGAGTGTAAATTGTTTGTTTGAGGCCCTAAATGAATTCAAATAAAAAAGTTGTGAACTACAAAGTTTCATAACTTTTCGAGATCTACACTTTTAGTTTAGGAAGTTTTTTCATTCGAGGTCGTTTACAAAATTTGAATTTTAAAATTTGGAAATTCAAACGCTGTTTTGCATGACAAGATATTTTCAAATCAAAAAGTTACCAACTACAATGTTTCATAACTTTTGGAGATCTATAATTTTTATTTAGGAAGTTTTTCCATCCGAGGTCTTTTGAAAAATTCAAATTTTAAAATTTTCAAATTCAAACGTCGTTTTTGCATGACAAAATGATTTCAAATCAAAATGTTGCCAACTACAAAATTTCATAACTTCTCAAGATCTACAAAGTTTATTTTGGTCATTTGTTCATCCGACATAGTGGTAGTAACATTGTTCACAAATCATATATATCTCTCTTCTACTTTCATGAAACTAATATGAGACATATATTTTATGAACAACGTTATTGTCGCTTTATCAAATGAAGAAATGACCAAAATAAACTTTGTAAATCTTAAGAAGTTATACAACTTTGTAGTTGAAAAGTTTTTCATTTGAATTCATTTAGGGCCTCAAAAATTGATTCGAAAAACTGATTTGCCGAGGGCCAAAAAAATGCACACAGCAAAATACCTCTTTGCCGAGTGCCAAAACATAGGCACTCGGCAAAATACGGCTTTGCCGAGTGCCAGAAAAAAGGCACTCGGCAAACTTAGAGTAAATTGCTTGTTTGAGGGTCTAAATGAATTCAAATCAAAAAGTGGTCAACTACAAAGTTTCATAACTTTTTGAGATCTACAATTTTCATTTAGTAAGTTTTTTCATCCGAGGTCGTTTGAAAAATTTGAATTTTAAATTTGAGAGATTCCAACGTAGTTTTGCATGATAAGATGATTTCAAATCAAAAAGTTGTCAACTACATAGTTTCATAACTTTTGGAGATCTACAATTTTCATTTAGGAAGTTTTTCCATCCGAGGTCGTTTGAAAAATTCAAATTTTAAAATTTTCAAATTCAAACGTCGTTTTTGCATGACAAGATGATTTCAAATCAAAATGTTGCCAACTACAAAATTTCATAACTTATCAAGATCTACAAAGTTTATTTTGGTCATTTGTTCATCCGACATAGTGATAGTAACATTGTTCACAAATCTTGTATATCTGTCTTCTACTTTCATGAAACTAATATGAGAGATGTAGATTTTATGAACAACGTTATTGTCGCTTTGTCAAATGAAGAAATGACCAAAATAAACTTTGTAGATCTTGAGAAGTTATACAACTTTGTAGTTGAAAAATTTTTCATTTGAATTCATTTAGGGCCTCAAAAATTGCTTCAAAAAACTGATTTGCCGAGGGCAAAAAAAAAAAATGCACATGACAAAAAGCCTGTTTGCCGAGTGCCAAAACAAAGGCACTCGGCAAAATACATCTTTGCCGAGTGCCAGAAAAAAACACTCGGCAAAGACGTATTTTGCCATGTGTTTTTGTTTGCCGAGTGTATTTTATTTAGCACTCGGCAAACACGGTCTTTGCTGAGTGCCCGATAAAATACACTCGGCAAAGACTCCGGCACTCGGCAAATCGCCGGTTTCCCGTAGTGCTAGTTATTCGAATAATGAAAAAAATGAATGGAAAATGATATTCATGTTATTTAGTATAATGTGAGGCCGTATCAAGGAACAGACCACCAATTTCGAACATCTAATTCACGAAACATAACCACGAACTTGCAGTCAAGTTGTTTTTAAATTCTATAAAAAGAAAACGAAGTCCAAAAATCATGAAACTTGTCAAGATGTCATGATATCATATGTAGAGGCTGTGATAAAAAAATGAGGAGGTTTCGCGCAAGTTTGTCATGAATCTCCAAAGAATCTCTGAAAATCATGAAACTTCTTCGGAGATTCTTCGGTTTGCAAGCATCGTACGTGACAACTTGCGCGAAACCTTCATAATTTTTTATCACAGCCTCCACATATGATATCATGACATCTTGACAAGTTTTATGATTTTCAGACTTCGTTTGCTTTTTATAGAATTTAAAAACAACTCGACCGCAAGTTTGTGGTCATGTTTCGTGAACAAGATGTTCGAAATTGGTGGTCTGTTCCTGGATACGGCCTTACATTATAATAAATAACATGAATATCATTTTTTCATTATTCGAATGACTAGCGGTTATAATTTGAATTATCCAAGAAAATTCAATTAAATGAAATAAATTAAAGAAATATAGAAAAAGTCCGAGAAATGTGTCACATTGGAACATGGAGTATCAGGTATTGTATGAGGACCGTAGAAAAAATTTAGAGGTCAAAAATGAAAAAATATGGTTTGCCGAGTGTCAAAAAATAACAATCGACAAAGGAGCCTCTTTGCCGAGTGTCAGGATAAGACACTCGGCAAAAGATTAACGGCGCCTGACGAACGTTAACGGAGGCAGCCTTTTGCCGAGTGTCTTATCCTGACACTCGACACACTACCTATTTGCTAAATGTTATTGTTTGCCGAGTGCCGAGCACTCGGCAAACCACCTCTTTGCCGAGTGTTATTGTTTGTCGAGTGCTCGGTACTCGGCAAACCACTTCTTTGCTGAGTGCCAGTTGTTTACCGAGTATTTTTTCTCTGGCACTCTTTGTCGAGTGTCTAATAAAACGTATTCGGCAAAGTTTGGGACACTCGACAAAGAAGTCGTCTCCGATAGTGAACGGTCGGTACTCAGTTTCCTCGGCGTACAAAGTTTACTTCATTGGTTGGACGAACATGGCGGGAGCCAAAGAGCTATGGCGTGCTGCAGTGCCACCAAAGATGAAGTTTTTCTTCTGGCTGGCCTTGCACGGACGTCTTTGGACGGCGGAGCGCAGAAAAAGCCATGGCCTTCAGCTGCAGGCTGCCTGCGCCTTGTGCGATCAGCACGACGAAACAACGGATCACCTCTTGTGCTTGTGCGTATATGCGCGCGAGGTTTGGTTCCGTTTGTTACAGACCTTCGGCTTCCATGGCGCCGCTCCACAGCAGACTTCAACCTTGCTTGACTGGTGGCAGCTGGGAAGGACATCCCCGCCACAGGCCCTCAGGAGGAGCTTCGACTCCATGGTGTTGCTCGCCACTTGGTGCCTGTGGAAGGAACGCAACCGTTGAACGTTCGATCGCAAGTCAGGGACGCCATCTGAATTGCTCTCCATCATCATGGAGGAAGCTGACGCCTGGATCGGTGCTGGTTTTGGCAGCCTGGCGTTGCTCACCGCTCAGGCCGCCTGATCAACGCGGGGAGCCCTTTCCGTCTACGTCGCGCAATTGGTTCTTTAGTTAGTACAACCGTGTCTCTCCACCACTAGACGGTGATTCATGTTCTGTGTTTTCTCCAAGTCGAGTACGGCTCCTCGCCGTGACTCGCTGTGGAGGTTGTAAACTTTTCCACTTCTACTTAATGAAGCACGTGCTAATGCACGCTTTCGAAAAAAAAGCTAGGATTCCTATTTGCTGGGATGGCCGCATCTCCGCCATGTACCATCGGTTAATGCAGTTCTGCTTTGCATGGTTCTGAATTTATATTGTCCATGAATCAAGAGGCCGGTGTAGTAAAGACTGCAGTGCATCTAATAAAAAGAAGAACTATGCATGTACATGAGGAATTGACAAATTCAAGCTCCTGATTACATGAGTACTCCACGTTATTGCTTACTCCATGCTCTGGGTGTCAGGATACATTATTGATGACAAACGTTTCAAAAGAGCTATGACTGCTCACAATACAGTTCAGAACCTATGGCATTGTCTATATCTTTTGCCGGAGAAATATTTTAAAAATAACTTCTTGTAGCAACTTTGAAGGTAAATGACATGCGGAAAATATTTTTGCAGACATGTAAATTTTGGAAGGAAATATACACCATACATTATTGTTTGGATGTATTGATGTGTCCTATACAATCATAAATAGGCAATAATTGAAGTTTGCAGATTATGATTATTACAGGAGTGATAGGGGAGTATCACATGGTAACTTTTACACAAGCTAGAAGGGTCTTTGTTTGAGGAATGAGTTAATCCATCATCTTTCCACTACTCACTTTTTTTTGTTTGGTTTGTCAAATAGAATCATCTTGTCATTGCTCACAAGCTAATAATTAGTATTAGTACGAGGAATGGAGTCGTTCAATTAATGGACTCACGATGCACTACCTTATCTAGAATGATTTGATTCCTCCAACCAAACAACAAATCCAATCCACTCCAAGCGGATGCAAGTGAGGTGGTGATCAAGCAAGACAACCTGCACGGAGCGTTGGTGCTGAATTACCCTTATTTCTACAAGCGATACACTCGTTCTATTCAATACTACCGGAAACCTCAAATTTGCCGAGTGTTTTTATGTTTGTCGAGTGCATTCTCTCGGGCACTCGGCAAACAAATTCTTTACCGAGTGTTACCCTAAAAACACCCGGCAAAAAAAACACTCGGCAAAGAAGGGGGTTTGCCGAGTGTCAAACAAAAAACACTTGGCAAATAGGGGGTTTACTAAGTGTCACAAAAAAACACTCGACAAAAAGAAAGGTTTGCCGAGTGTCCAAAAAGAACACTCGGCAATAGCAAAAAAATGAATAAAATATTACCCCGCCGGCCCTAAACACGCAGACAGCTGCGGCGCCCATCACTCCTCTCCATCTCCTTCCCTCTTGCAGTCTCGCCCGCGGCCCACCCCTCCTTCTCCGTCTCCTTCCTCCCACTCCCCCACAGGCGGCGGCGGCAGGGCTCCTTCCTTCTCCCTCTCCTCTTCATCTCCCCCACAAGCGGCAACACCTCTCTCCTCTTCATCTCCCCCACAGGTGGCGGCGACCCTCCCTCTCCCTCTCCCCTGCAGGCGGCGGCGCTCTCCCTCTCCCCGAGAGCCGGAGCACCTTTACAACTGGCGGATCCAGCGCCCCTCCCCCTTCTTCCCCACCACTGAGCATGGACCGGGTCATGACGGCCCCTCGGCGGTGGATCCGGTCGCGGCGGGGGCAGATCGGGCTGCTGCGGTGGTAGATCCAGTCTCGCCAGGGGCGGATTGGGTCGCGGTGGCGGCGGATCAAGACGCGGCTGGGGCGGATCGAGACGCGGCTGGGGCGGATCGAGGCGCGGCGGATCTGCCCCGTCCACCTCTGGCCATGGCAGAGGGAGGAGCGGCGGATCCGGTGGTGGATGGAGCAACCCCGAATGAGGCGGGGCAGGGCCTTCTTCCCCGGCGGCACTGGCGTGGTGGTGGTCCTGGTTGGTGCTGGCGGCTGCGGGCTTCGTGGCGTGGCGGCGGAAGGCAAGGGTGGCGGCGGCCGGCTTGTTTTTTTTATTTTTTTTGAAAAAAAGTTTGCCGAGTGTTTTTTGACACTCGCAACGTCTTTGCCGAGTGCGCGGCAAAAAAACACTCGGCAAACTAGCATTTGCCGTTAAAACGTTTACCGAGTGTCATTTGCCGAGTGTAACACTCGTCAAACCCTTTGCCAAGTGTTTTTGGAGTTTCGCCGAGTGCCCCTAGCACTCGGCAAAGCTCTTGTATCCGGTAGTCCCTCTGAACTCAGAGAAGAGAACGATGAATCCAAGTCCCTGTGTAGTAATATCTGCGTAATGGGATCGGAGTTCGTTGGAACATGTATCTTACGCTTTGGCGTCGCTAGAGAAGTTTGTCTAGCATAAGTACAATGATATCTATCCATACAACAGACAGCTAGACGCCAGCTTAGCATCTCGTCATCCCTGTTCACTTGAACTTATCAGCCGGCTTATCTGCTAGAATCTACAGTATTTTTCTTTTACAACAAAATAGCTTCAGCCGACTTATGTATCAGCTGAACATAACCGGCTTCTCTCTCCACTTGTTAGACAACAAGGGGGAACAATCGATCTGAGGCTGAGAGGTGGCGGCTTGGCCCCGGCCAGCGCCCACAACAGCCATGAGGGCCTTGGCTCTAACTACTGTGCAGGGAGGCGGCAGCGCGCCACGGCTAGCGCGTGGGGCGTCGCAGGCGCGCATGCCAGGCCCCCAGGCCCACGAGCTGCCCAGGGCATGGTTAAGGCACGGTGTGCCATACGGCCATAACTAGGTTAAAGGTGGAGTCCATGGGCAGGCACAACAAGACACAATTAATGCAACTTTAGTGTATAAATATTTTCAGAGGTGCAACACTAGCTATATCACAAGATGCTTCCTTAGCCTAAACTGTTCTAACGTTTTAGCTAACTATAAAATTTCTAACAGAGGGGCCCACTGAAAATAACATATTGTTTCCTATTAACTAGCATGCATGCCAAACGGTTTATTTTTTTTATTCTATATATATATATATATATATATATATATATATATATATATATATATATATATATATATATATATATATATATGCAGGGAGTGCTCAAATAAGCTGGAGGTTCCAACAAATGCTAAGTTAGCTCTTAGCACCCTTGGTCCAATATTTTTTTTCTTGATCACCTAAAAGGTTTGCGCGTCTTTATATTAAGGTAGAGAAAAGGTTTAATACGACACGCCTTATTAGCGGCACTCTTGGTCCAATATATTGCACCTCTTCTGTTTTACTCTGTGTCTTGTTTTCACCTCCTTATTAGATCACACGATGGAGCAGTCTTTTACTGCTTCAATATTGTACCTTTTGGTTTGTTAAGTCACAAAGCCATGCCACGAGACTAAGACGACGGACGATGACAGTGATATACCACTAAAACACTTCTTTCACTAGTAGAGAACAGACCTTTGATCCTCGGTTAAAATGGGCTCTAGTCCCGGAATTTTTTGCGCCCGGGACTAGAGATACCTTTAGTCCCAGTTGGTGGCTCCAAAAGGGACTAAAGGTCCCTGCCCAACGGCTACTGCGCCAGACAGAGGTGGCAGGGACCTTTAGTCCCGGTTGGAGCCACCAACCGGGACTAAAGGTATACTTTTACTCCCGGTTGGTGGCTCCAACCAGGAGTAAAGGTCTACTCCCGGGCCGTGGCTGCGCCCGGGGTTGGAAAGTTACCTTTAGTCCCGGTTGCATCCATCAACCGGGACTAAATATTCTCTCTTTATAAATCGGCTATCTCCTCCTTCCTCCCCGAGCCCGAGCTCATCACATTTTGAAGCTCACTGCAGTAGTGTTCTTGCTTCCTCCCTCCTTCCATTGTTCCTCCATCCATTCTTCAATTCCTCCATCGATTTCTTCGATTCCTCCGTCGATTCTTCAGTTGTAAAGGTTACCAATCTCATACTCTCATTTTTCACCATTTTCTTATGCCATTTTGTTCACTATATATATTTATGGTTCTTTATTGTGGTTTTTTTCATTTGTAAGCAATTTGAGCTCAAAATCACTTCAAGCTTGCATATTTACATGAAAGAAGGTTAAAGTATATATAAATATAAACTTAGAAAATAGTTAGAAAATTATAGCAAATCCGTACTAGTTGAACTTGCGGACCGTGTTCAGCTCGGCGAGCATGTTCTCTACCGAGCGGTAACGGACGTTAAGGAGGAGCTTTGATTCTACGAGGGAGAGCGACAACGGTCGTGGAAGACCGTGTTCCCTTCCTCGTAGAATCGGAGCTCTTCCTTAACCAAGTACGGTGCCGTCCGGTGGAGAAATGCTCGCCGAGATGATCACGTAAGAAAGGTCAACTAGTACGGATGGTTATTTATTCACATGTCCCGATATCGTCGCAGTAGTCTGTCAATCACCGTACCTAAACGTAGTATATATAAATAAAAACTTAGAAAATAGTTAGAAAATTATAGAAAATCCGTACTAGTTGAACTAGCGGACTGTGTTCATTTCGGCGAGCATGTTCTCTGCCGAGCGGTAACGGACGTCAAGGAGGAGCTTTGATTCTACGAGGGAGAGTTCCCTTCCTCGTAGAATTGGAGCTCTTCCATGGCCAAGTACGGTGCCGTCCGGTGGAGAAATGCTCGCCGAGATGATCACGTAAGCAAGGTCAACTAGTACGGATGGTTATTTATTCACATGTCTCGATATCGTCGTAGTAGTCTGTTATGTGTGTACACTCCCATTCTTCTGTTAATTTACGGAAATATCATGTGAATTACTTACCTGCCGCAGTAAAAGACGAGAACACAATGACCATTAAAAATATCATTGTTTAGAGATCTAGATAATTTTATAGTTTGTTAATTTTATTTGTTTATAAAAGGAGAAATTTATAGTGTATTAAAAAATGAGTATAGAGAGTAGATGGCAACTGATTCCGGGTCCTCGGCCTCTCATGGGTTTCCAAAGCGACTTAGGCCGGGCCTTCCTCTCACTCCATGCGGCAAGTGTCGTGATGAGACGAAGATTGTGATGGAGTACCGAGTGAAGAAGGAGGGTCCCAACAAGGATCGTATCTTCTACAAGTGTCCGGATCGTAATGTGAGTTATTTTATCGTATTTAATGATTATGGTTAGTTTATACCTATTTTCATGATGGTTGTGATTAAAGTTCTAATTTTTTGTTTTAATTTCAGTGGGATGGCAGTGAACGATGTTCAGGCTTCTACTGGGAGGAAGAGTATGTTGAACTCGTGCAAAAATATCTTGCACAACAGGCAGATACGGCGGCTAATGAGGCAGTGATCCAGCCAAAGAAGCCCAAAGATGTTGCACAATCGGGGGATCTGTCTGTTTTAGTTGAGATTGGTCGCGAAATCCTTGTGCTCCTGAAATGTATTTTAGCTTTAGTTCTTTTAGTGGTAGTTGGGATTGTCTACATTGTAGTGATGCTTTCATAAATTTGTATCTTTTGTGGTGGCACGGATGTTGTATAAATAATTAATTATGATCTAGGTTTTAATATGATATTTATGTCATGTAATGCAGATGAGCCGTCATTGGATGTATAATGCTGATCGCCGCTCCCAAGAGTTCATTGACGGCGTGCATTCTTTGTTACGTGCGGCCGAGGCAAACAAACGCGACGGTTTCATGTGCTGCCCATGTGCCATATGTAAGAATACGGTGGAATATCCTTGCTCAAGGACTCTTCATTCACACTTGTTCAAGTCAGGTTTCATGCCAAACTATATTTATTGGACAAAGCACGGAGAAACCAGTGTTGTAATGGAAGAAGGTGAAGAAGAACAATGGGACGACAATGATATTATTCCTGATGGTGCGTGCTTCAATGATACTGCAATGGGAGAAGCTGAAGAAGAGGTAGCCGCAGAAGATGAGCCAGCTGATGATCTTTGTCAGGTCATTCGTGACGCACAAAGAGAATGTGAAAGTGAAAAGGAGAAGATCAAGTTCGAGCGGATGCTAGAAGATCACAAGAAATTGTTGTACCCAACTTGTGATGTAGGGCAGAAAAAGTTGGGAACCACACTAGAATTGCTGCAATGGAAGGCAAAGAATGGTGTATCTGACAAGGGATTTGGAGAGTTACTAAAAATCCAAAAAAAGATGCTTCCGAAGTACAATGAATTGCCCGTCACTACCTACGAAGCAAAACAAGTTGTCTGTCCTATGGGGCTAGAAATAGAGAAGATACATGCATGTTCTAATGACTGCATCCTGTACCGTGGCAAAGAGTACGAGAAATTGGATGCATGCCCGGTATGCCATGCGTCGCGGTATAAGATCAGGCGAGATGACCCTAGTGATGTTGAGGGCGAACGTCCGCGTAAGAAAATCCCTGCCAAGGTTATGTGGTATGCTCCTATAATACCGCGCTTGAAACGTCTGTTCAGAAACAAAGAACATGCAAAATTGTTACGATGGCACAAAGAAGACCGTAAGGTAGACAATATGTTGAGACACCCTGCTGATGGGTCCCAGTGGAGAGCAATCGACAGAGAATTCCCGGAGTTTGCAAATGACGCAAGAAACTTAAGGTTTGCTTTAAGTACAGATGATATCAATCCTTTTAGAGAGCAGAACAGTAGTCATAGCACTTGGCCTGTTACTCTAAGTATCTACAACATTCCTCCTTGGTTATGCATGAAGCGGAAATTCATTATGATGCCTGTGCTCATCCAAGGCCCGAAGCAACCTGACAATGACATCGATGTGTACCTGAGACCACTTATTGACGAACTTCTCATTTTGTGGAATAAAGAAGGTGTACGTGTGTGGGATGAGTACAAACAGGAACACTTTGATCTGCGAGCATTGTTGTTCGTAACAATCAATGATTGGCCTGCTCTAAGTAATCTTTCAGGACAATCAAACAAGGGATATAATGCATGCACACACTGCTTCAGTGATATTAGAGGTGTATTCTTGAAAAAATGTCGAAAGGTCGTGTACCTTGGCCATCGTCAATTTCTTCCTGCAAATCATCCCGTAAGAAAGAAAGGCAAGCATTTTAAAGGGAAGGCAGACCACCTGACCAAGCCTCGCAACCGAACCGGTGAGGATGTACTCGATATGGTCAATGATGTGAAAGTCGTCTTTGGAAAAGGACATGGAAGCCAACCTATTCTGAAAGACGCTAACGGTCACGCACCCATGTGGAAGAAGTCCATATTTTGGGACCTACCCTATTGGCAAGTCCTGGAGGTCCGTAGCTCGATCGACGTGATGCACCTGATGAAGAATCTTTGTGTGAACCTGCTAGGCTTTATGGGTGTGTATGGAAAGCCTAAGGATACATTTGAAGCACGACAGGACCTGCGATGTTTGAGAGAAAGAGACAACCTGCATCCAGAGAAGACAGATGATGGACGCCATTACTTACGTCCTGCTAGCTACACTCTAAGCAAAGAGGAGAAGGAAATCATGTTTGAATGCTTAAACAACATCAAGGTACCATCTGGATTCTCCTCGAATATAAATTATCCTAACAAGTACTATATATATGTAGATTTACAATGACAGAGCTCAGAAAGGAAGGCTGCAATGAAATTGGTTTTGTTGATCCCCATATAGTATTCAAAGACCCAATTACTCCAAAGACTAATTGGAAGTCTGAGTCAGAGAGTAACCTCATGAACTTCTTAGTGAACCAAAGCCACAAGAAGGATATACTCTTTCCCTATAACTTCAAGTGAGTGTTAATCATGTCGATCATATCCTTAATGGCTCATATGTTGATTCTAGTTAATTAATGAGTGTTATGCATTATATCCTATAAACACATGTAGCAATCACTGGATATTGATGGACATCGATCTGGTGAAAAGTCACTTGATAATCTATGACTCGATGAGAAACCACAACAAGACTACCAAGATATGATAGATATTATCCAGAGGTAATTTCGGGATCTCTAGCAACTATATATACACACAAACATGATGATTAACTATATCTGATGATGTGACAAATTTTTTATTGGACAGTGTTTGGAAAACCTTTATTGAGAAGCAACACATGGAAAAATGCAAAGCGCCACTGAATGTAATCCCTTTGAAAGTAAGTCCCCTGAATCGCATCATCTTTATTAATTAAACATATAGCTTTCACCGGATCACCAGATTGGATGACAAATCTTTTTCTCGTAAAGTGGTGTCTGAGGCAGGAACATGGGAACAACTACTATGGTTATTATGTTTGCAAGTTTATCAAGGTGCTCTCCCAAAGAACTCCTACAGAGAGACTCAAAGTACGTTAAAAATACACTATATATTTATTTAATTATTATTATTGATTGTGTTACTATGTCTTTATATATATATATACATATATTAATTTATTTTCCTTTAATTCAAACCTGTAGACTCGATGGTTGGAGGAAAAGGTCATACGGCAAGACCAAATCAAAGCAATTCAAGAGTCTATAGCCAGATTTTTTTAATGAGCAGGTCATCGATTCCAAGGGCGAGTTCTACTTCGACCCAACACTGCCATTGAAGCCAAGCTAGAGGATGAGAGGAAACTTGTTATGTCACAACAACTATAATGCAATCTTTTGTAATATATGCACATGAAATAATATAATGTAAAATACACATATGCATGCATGCATGTAAATATATATATGATGCATGCATGCATATATATATATATATATATATATATATATATATATATATATATATGCTTGAATTGTGTGATTTAATACGTTCATTGTGCTTGAACCGAAACATACTATATGCGCGTATAAATGTATAATTAGCAGCGTACAATACGACTTCGAAAACCTATTTTGAAAAGAAAACAAAAAAATGAAAAGAAAAGAAAAAAGAAAAAAATCTTTAGTCCCGGTTCGTATTTACCAACCGGGACTAAAGGTGCCGGCCATCGTGGCATGTCAGGAGGCACCTTTAGTCCCGGTTGGTGTTACCTTTAGTCCCGGTTCCTGACCCGGGACTAAAGGACCCCCCCTTTAGTCCCGGATGCTTGCTCCCGGGTGGGGAACCGGGACTAGAGGGGGTTCCCCACCGGGAGTAAAGCTCGGTTCTCTACCAGTGTCTGTACGTGTATAAGCTGAGTATACAGAACTTTTTTACTGCATTCAATGCCAGGACTCATATTAAAAGCTAGAATCAAATTGATACTTTGGCCTTTATTTGATCACCCAGCATGGTACACTCAGCACACATGGATGCAGTAGTCTCCCATGGTACATGCAGCTGAATGTCACATGCATGCGTTATACATAAAGTATTGGAGCCGAACTATTTCTTTAGATACAGGGAACCATACAGCTTCATCTCTTGACCAAGAGAATCAGACAATTTATAACACTAAAATTTAGTAACAAGTCATGGCTGACTCGTGTCTCAAACCTATTATTATTTGGTCATCCAAAGGAAACAAAGAAAGACATAGCAGCTGTCTCAAGCGCTCGGCAAACATGAGTGATGCATTCCTTGTTGTATTGGACTAGTTTGATATATTTGAAATCGTATATTGGAAATAAAGTATGACAATGACCACAAGATGCCAGTTGTATTGGTTACTCAAATGTGGGGACTGTGGGTGAGATCTTTATGCTTGATAGTATAGGAGATAAAGCTAACTTAGTATATATGCTAATGATGCTGCAGGGACACTGAAGTAAAATGTTCCTCATCCAGTACGAACATCACTGATAGCAGTAGATGTGTATCGTTTTGATTTTGAATGGTGTGCATACTGCGAGGGGATCTGTCGTCTTAGACATGTATCGTTGCACCCTGCGCACGTGACATGATCCGTATCATGTTTGGACTGTCCCACACAACGAAGCACTATATCATCAGCACCTCTAGTGAAGTATGTCATGGAGACGCGTACATCAACACTTAGTGGACGATCAACACTCAGTCCATGATCGAGAAGCATGTGATAGTTATGGCCCATGAGCTGTGATTCGAATCCATTTGAGCCCATGTGATTATTGGTCTGATGTCCTGAGGGAGGCAGAGGCAACAATTATGAACTAAATCAAACCTATCTTCCTATCTAGCTTGGTCTTTCTCCTTGTCCGGCAACACGTCTCCATCCAAAGCTATACCCGGTTTGCAGCCAGCAGGACTGTTATAGAGTGCTATATGCAGCACCTCCACAGGGGAAACGGTGGCGACAGCTTCGCTTACAGAATACAAACCACAGCAAGGATTCACATATCCACATCAGCTACCTCTCAGTGTGATTATCTTTGGATTGTTTCCTCTTCTGTGATATCCATTCTGCATAGCCCAGTTCCCGAAGCCTCTCAATATACCTACACATGGAACAAATCCAAAGCCATCCAGCAATGCAGTTCTGTGTCATGGTGGTGACTGTATTTATATTGCCGAATGCCCATCGGAATTGTCCACAAATCAAAACGTGCAAGCCATCTAATAAAAAGGCACAACTACTGGAGTAATGGAGATTCATGATAGCTCCTGATTATGAGAACTCGATGCTGCCCCTGGCCTGCCTCCCTCCAAGCACTGGCCTGCTTTCAATAGATAGTAGTACGTACTGACTGCTCGCAGAGTCACAATGCGAGTCACGCAAAACCTGTAGCATTGTCTATTTATTTTTACAATTTTATTTATTCGAGAAACCTTGATCTCTCGTTCGTAGTTTTGGGAATGGGTTTTACAGTTGCATGCCTACAGAAAGTACAAGATGATTTCTTCCTAGAGTAACTTCTCGTAGCATGATTGAAGGTAATTCTGTCACATGGCCACGTTATCGATACCACTGAGCTTGCATGCGATCGGGATCCACAGCTATCAAAGCTATGAAACCATTACTGAACTTGAAGCCACGCCGTACATTGGCATTGACGACACATAAATTTGCTGCAACAACAACATTTAACCAGATCTTTTTATTTAAACTCTGGCAAAGTGATTTGCTGAGCAAATTATTAGAATGGAAAAAGTAAACCAGTTACATAAGGGCACTGCACAGTGCACACCAGTAGAGTACCAAGCAACCCAATTCCTTGTGTTTTATCCAAGGACACTGAAGAGTAACATATTGTTCCCATACAAGGTGAACATTTATGGCTGTAGGCTTCTTGAAGATGAAGAATGATATGCAGCAAATACAGCGAGGAGGTCTGTGTTAGATGTGTAACATCTTGTCCTCTGGTCACATGTGGGCTTGTCCCAGACGCTCAATCAACACCTCTACTAAATCGGCTAGTGCTCCTTCAGATCCAGGGCTGCACGCATCTGTTTCTATCATGCTCTCTTATACGCATTATTATTGTTTCATATACCAGCCTATCCGGCTAAACTCGATCAGTACGTGTGTTGCATCCAGGGATTCACCCTTCACTTCACTCCAACCGAGAGCCCCGTTCTCAAAGCCTCGCATACCTAAACATAGAGCAAATGTAAGCTAAGATTACTAGTAGCTAGCTGGTCACATGTTTGCCATCCGTGAATCCAGTTCTGCTTTCTAGTGGCTGAATTTATATTGCGCAGGGCATCTAATAAAAGACAGAAGTTTTCTGCATAGCTCGTCTTGATTCATGGAGTCCTAGGCCATGTTTAGTTCGGCCGGAATCGGTATTTGCACAGTGTTTGATGTGACGACAAACACTGTAGTAATTTCGTTTGTATTTGTGAATTATTGTCCAAACATTGACTAATTAGGCTCAAAAGATTCGTCTCGCAAAGTTCAACAAAACTATGCAATTAGTTTTTGATTTCATCTACATCTAGTACTCCATACATATACCGCAAGTCTTCTTTTTGCATAGTGCCAAGTTGGGAGTTTGGGGAACTAAACAACACCCTAGCTAATTTATTGGACTACATGGTCACGGACATTGAGGACAAGCTACCTCATGCACTACTAGAAAATTGTACTTTGCCGAGTGCCTGAGACTTTGCCGAGTGCTTTTTATCGGGGCACTCGGCAAAGAAATATTTTGTCGAGTGCCGCACTCGGCAAAATAAAGCACTCGACAAAGCCTGGCTCTCAGCAAATCTGGGCTTTGCCGAGTGCCGCGACACTCGGCAAAAATCCTACTCGACAAAAGGTGGCCGGCCCGTGACGGCGGCCACCTGCCTTCAAGTTTTGCCGAGTGTCTAACGGATGGCACTCGGCAATTTTTTTTTATTATTTTTAAAAACTTATTTTGCCGAGTGTAAGCGTTGGGCACTCGGCAAAAATGTTTTTTTAATTTTTTAAAACTTATTTTGCCGAGTGCCAGCGTCAGGCACTCGGCAAAAAAAATTTATTTTTGAAAATCAACTTTGCCGAGTGCCCCCTGGGTCGGCACTCGGCAAAGCCCACTTTGCCGAGTGTCCCCCATGGCACTCGGCAATTTTTTTTTTTGATTTTGGGCCCAAATTTTTTTCTGTGGCCTTGTTACAGTATTTCAAACTCTATTTTAAAATTTGGGGGCAATTTTGACTTTTTTTGATATATTTCATTAGTTTATTTCGTTTCGTCTAATTTTTTTGGATATTTCAAATTTGAACTGCAGGTACATGGAATAATGGACTTTGGTCATCCAAAAATTGATACTCATGAAATTTAGGGTATGTTTAGGCCGTATTCAGGAAGTCACATGAAATCTCGAGCATCTCATTGACATAACATGTCGAGGTACTTGCCGGAAATGTGATTTTAAATTATATAAAATGCAAACGAAGTCCGAAAATCATGAAACTTATCGAGGCATCGTGTTATCACATGTGGAGGCTGTGGTAAAAAATTGTAAAGGTTTCGAGCAAGTTGTGACATCGGATGCCAAAAATCCAAACATCTCCACATGTGACACCGGCAAAGGGTGCGCGTTTCGGTCTTATGACCGGACGCTGGGTCACTTAGTGACCGGACACTGGTAGGGTGCGTCCGGTCAGTACTGACGTACGCTGATATAAGGCGCACAGAGGAGACATCATCTGACCGGACGCTGGGAGGGTCTGGTCAAGCATGACCAGACGCGTCCGGTCGGCAAAAACACGTTTTGGACCCTTACTGTAAACGATCGGACGCTGAGGGTCTAGCGTCCGGTCAGCTCTGTCAGAGCGTCCGGTCAGTCAATAGCCGTTGAGATCTGGTGGCTCAGGTTTAACTCAGAATGACACGTGGCTTACATCGGGCGATCGGACGCTGAGGTCCAGCGTCCGGTCAATATGACCGGAGCGTCCGGTCGGCCCGTGTTCAGTGCAGTGAAGGGGTACAACGGCTCTATTTCGTGGGGGTTTCTATTTAAGCCCCATGGCCGGCTCAAGCTCACTCTCTTGAACATTTTTCATTGACATGGCAACCTTGTGAGCTTAGCCTCCATAATTGATCCATCATCATTGTGAGATTGGGAGAGAATCTAAGTGCATTGCTTGAGTGATTGCATCTAGAGGCACTTGGCATTCGTGTTGCGCTGCGGATTTCGCTTGTTTCTCTTGGTGGTTGCCACCACCTAGACGGTTGGAGCAGTGGTGGAGGATTGGCACGAGGTGGTGATTGTTCGTGGCCATCTCCGGTGTTTGTGAGGGGAGTTGTACCTTCCCCGGCGGAGTGCCGAAAGGTAACTCTAGTAAATTTCTTGTGTCATTGAGTTACCTCACTTGTGGGTCAGTTCTTGTGGTGTCCTATTGTGTAGACGAGGTTTGTGAAACACCTCTTTGCCACCGAACCACCAAGTGTTGGTCGACATAACGGGGACTAGCGTGTTGGCAAGCACGTGAACCTCGGGAGAAAAATCGGTTGTCTCTTGTCATTTGCATTCTCTCGGTGATTGACTTAATCTTCATCTTGTGATTGGTTCATCCCCTACACGGCGGTATAATCACCCTACTCGCTTATTTACATTCTTGCAAACTAGTTGATACAAGCTCTTTAGTGTAATTAGAATTGAGAGCTTGCTTTGTTATTTACATTTATCTAGTTGAGCTCTTTAGAGTAGTAAGATTGAGAGCTCTTAGTGAGTAGTTACATAGCAAGTTTAGGTGCCTAAGTAATCATTGCAACTAGAATTGTTGGATATGTGGCTTGCAACCCTTGTAGAGATAGAGCAAGTTTGCATTACGCTATTTGTCATACTAATCAAATTGCTCTAGTTGATTTGTAGATTTTTAAATAGGCTATTCACCCCCCTCTAGCCATATTAGAACCTTTCAAGTGGTATCGGAGCCATGGTCACTGTTTGTTTGAAGGCTTAATAACCTCGGTGTCAAATTATGGCTCAAGTTGTGTTCAACCATGTGGGGGGGGGCAAACCACCGTTCTTTGATGGCACATGCTATGATTATTGGAAGAGAAAGATGAGGATGTATCTTGGTTCAATCAATGATCAAGTGTGGGAAGTGACCGAGAATGACTATGCTATCATCGATCCCGATGATCCCACCAACCAAGATAAGATCAACAAGCAATGCAATACAATGGCTCTCAACACCATATACAATGCCATTGATTCCAAGGTGTTTGAGCAAATCAAGGATTGTGAAAGAGCAAATGAAGTGTGGAAAAGATTGGAAGAAACTTATGAGGGCACACCGGCGGTGAAGAGTGCCAAGTTATATATCCTCAAGGATAAATTGACAAGCTTCAAGATGAAGGAAGATGAGAGCATTCTGGAGATGTTCCATCGATTGCAAGTAATTGTTAATGACTTGAAGGCTTTGGGAGAGAAGATCAAGAATGATGATGTCTCTCATCGATTCTTGATGTGCCTACCTCCAAGATTTGAGATGTTAAGATTGCTAATCATAAGAGGAGGATTGAAGGATATTACCCCCAACCAAGTACTAGGTGATGTCATGACACAAGAGACATGCCGTGTGGAAAGAGAGGGGGTGACAAGGATGACAAGAAGGAAGAAGAAGACAAGAAGAAGAAGAGTATAGCATTCAAGGCTAGCTCATCATCATCCAAGAACAAGGGCAAGTCCAAGAAAGAATCAAGTGATGATGAAGATCTTAGTGATATTGATGATGAAGCTATGGCTCTCTTTATGCGCAAGATGGGCAAGTTCATGAAGAAGAAGGGATATGGTGCAAGGAAGAGAAGAGATCACATCAAAAGCAAAGAGTATGTGAGAAGATGCTACAATTGCAAGAGCCCCGATCATGTTGTAGCAAGTTGTCCCTACAATAGTGATAATGATGAAGATGAGAAGAAGAAGCACAAGAAAGATAAGAATGAAAAGAAGGAGAAGAAGGAGAAGAGAATGACCTTCCAAAAGAAGAAGGGTGGAGGCTATGTAGTCACTTGGGATAGTGATGGCTCATCGGATAGTGATGACTCTAGTGATGATGGCAAGAAATCAATCAAGAAAGCACTAGCAAGCATCGCCATCAAGAACAAGCCCTCCATCTTTGACACTCCATCGACATGCCTTATGGCAAAGCCTACCAAGGTAAAATATGATGAAAGTGATGATGAATGTGAAAGTGATTCTTGTAGAAGTGATGATGAGGAGGAGGAGTACACCAAGGAGGAGCTCTTGGACATGTGTGAGCAAGTGCACACTTGCAATGAGATGAAGAGAAAGGAGTGCAAAGAATTGCGCAAGAAGTTAAAATCTCTTGAGCAATCCTTTGATGAGCTCAATGCCACACATGAGAGGCTAATGGAAGCCCATGAGAAGCTTGGCAAAACTCACTCTAATCTTGAAAAAGCTCACTCCTCTCTCATTGAGCAAGTCAAGAAGGAGGAAGCCAAGACGGAGCAAGTGATAGTTACATGTGATGTGGGACTAACATGTGATATTATTGATGATTCTTTTACGCCCACTATAGTTGCTCCCACTAACACTTCTTGTAGCACTACTACTTCCACTTCACCTTTGAGTGATGGTCTCACTTGTGATGCCTCACTTATGGTGGAAAATGAGAACCTCAAGAAGGAGGTGAATGAGCTCACTCATGCCTTAGGCAATGCCTATGGTGGAGATGCCTGCTTGCTAAAGTGCTTGGGTAGCTAAAGGTTTTCTCTCAACAAAGAGGGATTAGGCTATACCCCCAAGAAAGGCAAGGCGGCCTTTGTCACTCCCAAAGCTAGCTTTGTGAAGGGCAATGGTCGGTTTTGCAATAGATGCAAGCAAGTTGGACATATAGAGCAACATTGCAAGACTAATAAGAACAAGCTACCTAATGTATCCTCAATCAAATTTGATTCTTGTTACATGCTTTACAAGGGTGCCAACGGTGTGAAGGCTAAGTTCATTGGTACACCAATTGTGGGCCCAAAGAAGAAGGCCATTTGGGTACCAAAGACCTTGGTGACTAACCTATAAGGACCCAAGCAAGTTTGGGTACCTAAAAAGAATTGATCTTCTTTTGTAGGTCAATTATAAAGCTAGAGGAAGGCATTGGGTGCTTGATAGTGGGTGCACACAACACATGACTGGTGATTCAAGAATGTTCAATTCAATCAATGAAAATAAGAGCAATGGGATTGATAGTATCACATTTGGTGATAATGGCAAAGGCAAGGTCAAAGGACTTGGTAAGATTGCAATATCCAATGACTTGAGCATTTCCAATGTGCTACTAGTAGAGAGCTTGAACTTCAACCTATTATCGGTAGCTCAATTATGTGATCTTGGTTTCAAGTGCATATTTGGTGTGGATGATGTAGAGATCATAAGTGTAGATGGCTCTAACTTGATATTCAAAGAATTTAGATATGAGAATCTATACTTAGTTGATTTCAATGCTAGAGAAGTTCAATCGACAACATGTTTGATCACTAAGTCTAACATGGGTTGGTTATAGCATAGAAGGCTTGGTCATGTTGGAATGAAACAATTGAACAAGTTGATTAAGCATGACTTAGTTAGAGGCTTGAAAGATGTCACATTTGAAAAAGATAAGCTATGTAGTGCATGTCAAGCCAGAAAGCAAGTTGGTAACACACATCCTAAGAAGAGCATGATGAGCACATCTAAGGCATTTGAGTTGATGCACATAGACTTGTTTGGACCAACCACATACACTAGCATTGGTGGAAACAAATATGGATTTGTGATTATGGATGATTTCACTAGATACACATGGGTATTCTTTCTAGTGGACAAGAGTGATGTGTTTGCAACATTCAAATCATTTGTCAAGGGCATTCACAATGAGTTTGAAACAACAATCAAGAAAGTTAGAAGTGACAATAGAAGTGAGTTCAAGAACACTAGAATTGATGAGTTGTTTGATGAATTTGGAATTAGACATCAATTCTCGGCCAAGTATACTCCTTAATCAAATGGCTTAGTTGAAAGGAAGAATAGAACTTTGATTGACATGGCAAGATCAATGTTGAGTGAGTATAATATGAGTCATTCATTTTGGGCCAAAGCAATCAACATGGCTTGCTACTATAGCAACCGACTCTATTGTCACCCCATGAAGGAGAAGACACCCTATGAGCTATTGAATGGAAGAAAGCCCAACATAGCATACTTTTAGGTTTTTGGTTGTAAATGCTACATATTGAAGAAATGCACTAGATTGAGCAAATTTGAAAAGAAATGTGATGAAGGTTTCTTGCTTGGTTACTCCACTACTAGCAAGGCTTATAGAGTTTGGAATTTGGCTAGTGGTACTCTTGAGGAGGTTCATGATGTGGAGTTTGATGAAACAAATGGTTCCCAAGAGGAAGATGAGAATCTAGATGATGTGAAAGGCACTCAATTGGTCAATGCAATGAAGAACATGGACATTGGTGAGTTAAGGCCTAAAGAGGTAATTGATATTGAAGATGACAAGAATCAAGTGCTGTCTAACTCAAATGTGCAAGCTAGTGGTTCTCATGATCAAATCCAAGCAAGCACTTGTGATGGCAATGTGCAAAATCAACAAATGGATAGTTCATCATCTCAACCAAATGATCAATCATATGCTAGCAATCAAGTGCAAGTGCTTCAACCAACCAATGTTGTAAGAGATCATCCATTGGACACTATCATTGGTGATATTTCAAGAGGTGTGCAAACAAGATCAAGATTGGCTTCATTTTGTGAGCACTTCTCATTTGTGTCATCCATTGAGCCTAAGAAGATAGATGAAGCTTTGAATGATGTTGATTGGGTCAATGCTATGCATGAAGAGCTAAACAACTTCACAAGAAACCAAGTATAGGAGTTAGTTGAGAGGCCTAAGGGTCATAATGTGATTGGAACCAAGTGGGTCTTTTGGAACAAGCAAGATCAAGATGGGATAGTGATAAGGAACAAAGCAAGATTAGTGGCTCAAGGTTACACTCAAGTTGAAGGTCTTGACTTTAGAGAAACATATGCCCCAGTTGCAAGATTGGAAGCAATTAGGATCTTGTTAGCCTATGCTTGTGCCCACAACATCAAGTTGTACCAAATGGATGTGAAGAGTGCATTTCTCAATGGGTACATCAATGAGCTTGTGTATGTTGAGCAACCTCCCAGTTTTGAAGATGAAAAGAAACCCAACCATGTTTACAAGTTGAGAAAGGCTTTGTATGGATTAAAGCAAGCACCTAGAGCATGGTATGAGAGATTGAGGGATTTCCTACTCTCTAAGGGATTTAAGATGGGAAAGGTTGACACCACTCTCTTCACCAAGAAGCTTGGAAAGGACTTGTTTGTAATGCAAATCTATGTTGATGATATCATCTTTGGATCAACAAATCAAGAATTTTGTGAGGAGTTTGGCAAAATGATGGCAAGTGAGTTTGAGATGTCTATGATTGGAGAGCTTAGCTACTTCCTTGGTCTTCAAATCAAGCAAATGAAGAATGGCACATTTGTGAGTCGAGGCAAGTATATCAAGGACATGCTCAAGAAGTTTGGAATGGATGATAGTACAGCTATTAGTACACCAATGGGGACAAGTGGAAGCTTGGATAGTGATGCTAGTGGCAACATGGTGAATCAAAAGATGTATCGGTCTATGATTGGAAGTCTACTCTATGTGACCGCATCAAGGCCAGATGTGATGTTTAGTGTATGCTTGTGTGCTAGATTTCAAGCCTCACTAAGAGAAAGTCATTTGAAGGCAACTAAGAGAATATTGAGGTACTTGAAGCATAGACAACATGTTGGCTTATGGTATCCCAAAGGAGCAAGATTTGAGTTGATTGGATATTCAGACTCCGATTATACAGGATGCAAAGTTGAGAGAAAGAGCACATCGGGCATATATCAACTATTGGGAAGATCACTTGTGTCTTGGTCATCAAAGAAGCAAAATAGTGTAGCACTTTCAACTGCCGAAGTGGAGTACATTTTGGCCGGTAGTTGTTGTGCTCAATTACTTTGGATGAAGGCTACCTTGAGTGACTTTGGGATCAAATTCAAGCAAGTGCCATTGCTATGTGACAATGAAAGTGCCGTAAAGCTCACCAACAACCCAGTTCAACACTTAAGAACAAAGCATATTGATGTCCGCCATCATTTGATAAGAGATCACCAACAAAAAGGGGACATTTGCAGTGAGAGTGTGGGCACCGAAGATCAACTTACCGATATCTTCACCAAGCAACTTGATGAGAAGAGGTTTTGCAAGCTAAGGAATGAATTGAACATACTTGACTTCTCCAATATGTGTTGATGCACCCCCAATTTATATGACATGCCTCTCCTTCGAGCAATCCAAGGTTAAAGTTGATTGGCATGGCATACATCCTTGCTAAGGACATGATTAGTGCATCTAGACATGTTTCACATTTGAATAGGCTCATTCATGAAAATCAAATGAATTTGATGCTTGTATGGTACCACTACTGCTTGAATGATTGAAATGATCTAGTGGTAGCATATGACATGTTTGTGGGCTTGTAAACCTAGTGTTTGATTTAGCAAATGAGCTATAAGTGTTTAACTCAACATGGTATAAGATAACCCTTATTTGGAGGTGTGAAGAAGCTTGTCCTTAGATCAAACCGAGTTAAATAACTTTTGCAAGTAATCTAGATTGAACCAATTTGGGAAAATGATCCTCACTTCACATGGTTTCACCCCAACCTATCTATAAGTTGAGCTCACCTTTTGTGCTAATTGTTGACAAAGGGGAGAGAAATTCACAAAGATAGTAAGATAGGGGGAGAAAACAAATAAAATGACATTGTAAGGGGATCAATCAAAATTGCACACAAGTAGGGGGAGCAAGCTCATAAACTTGTATGTTGCATTTGAATGTGCATTTCATATATTTGCTTGCATGGTACAAGTTCTTAATTTCAATATACATGCTTGTGTGGTGATGCTAGTTGTAGGTTTGAATGTTGAAATGAAAAACTAGCATGCATAGGGCTAAAGTAACTAGACCTATGTTTATTCTATGGAAACTAGACCCTTGCTTGTAATATTGATCTCATGGGGTATTCTAGTTTTTGTGTATGTCTAGTTACTAATGGTGCTAAGGATGGTATATTGTTGCACTCCGATTGGTATCACACTTCAAAGGTCCATCTCTTATACCTTAGCATCATTTGATAGAAATTATCTCCTATATTTCCTATCTAATCATATGTGCAAGCTACAATCCAAACTCTTAGCACATATGTAGGAGGAGCAATTGCTACCATTTGGAGTTCATGAAACTTATCCATATTCTTTTACACATGGTAAATATGCTTGGACAAGCAACATGGATTCAATTAAATTACAATTCATATCTTTGTGAAAGGGTTGTCATCAATTACTAAAAAGGGGGAGATTGAATGCTCTAGTTTGGTTTTGGTTAATTGATGAAACCCTAAGTGCTAACCTAGTTTATCAAAGTGATTATGAGATAGGTAGCGCTACTCCAAGTGATGAAGCAATGGCGAAGATCATGACGATGGTGATGGCATGGTGATGATAAAATGCTTAAACTTGGTAAAGAAGAAAGAGAAAAACAAAAGGCTCAAGGCAAAGGTATAAATGATAGGAGCCATTTTGTTTTTGTGATCAAAACACTTAGTGAGTGTGATCACATTTAGGATTGATAGCTGCACTATTAAGAGGGGTGAAACTCGTATTGAAATGCGGTTATCAAAGTGCCACTAGATGCTCTAACTCATTGCATATGCATTTAGGATCTAGTGAAGTGCTAACACCCTTGAAAATGTTTGTGAAAATATGCTAACACATGTGCACAAGGTGATACACTTGGTGGTTGGCACATTTGATCAAGGGTGGTGAAGTTTGGGAGCAAGAGTAAGGAACTCCACCGGTGCCCTAGATAGAAAAATTGGAGGTCACTGTAAGTGACCGGACGCTGGCCTCGGTTGAACCAGCGTGTCTGGTCAGTGGCAGCAAAGGGTGCGTGTTTCGGTCTTATGACCGGACGCTGGGTCACTTAGTGACCGGACGCTGGCAGGGTGCGTCCGGTCAGTGCTGACGTACGCTGACGTAAGGCGCACAGAGGAGACATCATCTGACCAGACGCGTCCGATCGGCAAAAACACATTTTGGACCCTTACTGTAAACGATCGGATGCTGAGGGTCTAGCGTCCGGTTAGCTCTATCGGAGCATCCGGTCAGTCAATAGCCGTTGAGATCTGGTGGCTTAGGTTTAACTCAGAATGACACGTGGCTTACATCGGACGACCGGACACTAAGGTCCAGCGTCCGGTCAATATGACCGGAGTGTCCGGTCGGCCCGTGTTCAGTGCAGTGAAGGGGTACAACGGCTCTATTTCATGGGGGCTTCTATTTAAGCCCTATGGCCGGCTCAAGCTCACTCTCTTGAACATTTTTCATTGACATAGCAACCTTGTGAGCTTAACCAAAGCCCTCCCACTCATCTCCATCATTGATCCATCATCATTGTGAGATTGGGAGAGAATCCAAGTGCATTGCTTGAGTGATTGCATCTAGAGGCACTTGGCATTCGTGTTGCACTGTGGATTTTGCTTGTTTCTCTTGGTGGTTGCCACCACCTAGACGGTTGGAGCAGCGGTGGAGGATTGGCACGAGTTGGTGATTGTTCATGGCCATCTCCGGTGTTTGTGAGGGGAGTTGTACCTTCCCCAGCAGAGTGCCAAAAGGTAACTCTAGTAAATTGCTCATGTCATTTAGTTACCTCACTTGTGGGTCAGTTCTTGTGGTGTCCTATTGTGTGGACGAGGTTTGTGAAACACCTCTTAGCCGCCAAACCACCAAGTGTTGGTCGACACAACGGGGACTAGCGTGTTGGCAAGCAAGTGAACCTCGAGAGAAAAATCGGTTGTCTCTTGTCATTTGCATTCTCTCGGTGATTGGCTTAATCTTCATCTTGTGATTGGTTCATCCCCTACATGGCGGTATAATCACCCTACTCACTTATTTACATTCTTGCAAACTAGTTGATACAAGGTATTAAGTGTAATTAGAATTGAGAGCTTGCTTTGTTATTTACATTCATCTAGTTGAGCTCTTTAGAGTAGTAAGATTGAGAGCTCTTAGTGAGTAGTTACATAGCAAGTTTGGGTGTCTAAGTAATCATTGCAACTAGAATTGTTGGATAGGTGGCTTGCAACCCTTATAGAGCTAGAGCAAGTTTGCATTATGCTATTTGTCATACTAATCAAATTGCTCTAGTTGATTTATTGATTTTTAAATAGGCTATTCACCCCCCTCTAGCCATATTAGGACCTTTTAGCCGTTGTGATGTTGACCTTCGTGCCACTGTTCTTATTGGCCTTCGTGCTGTTGTTTTTTGCAGGTTTTGGAAATCTCCCCGTGCAGGGGAGGTGCTGCCGAAATTTTGAACTTATAGTGTCGTGTTTCTTCTTTTGCAGAGCAGGACTTGTCGGAGGTGACCCGGAGGTCCCCGATCGTCTTCGTCAGCATCACGGGTCTGCCTACACTACATCGCCTCGCCACTGTGTCGACTCACCACTGCCTTGCTAGCCTAACTTCACCGACACCCTAGGTATAAATCATCTCTTTTTCTGTTTGTCTGTCGTCGTAGATCGGTGTAGCCTAGTTAGGCGTCTCCCGTTTGAAAGAGATATCTTTGGAGGTATGCAGATGTTTGCATATCTACGAGCATTTCTATTTCGGATTGTCCACGTTTTTTGGACAGCCCGCAGATGCGTAGATGGGTTAGTTTCCATGGTCCGCTTCGGTCCGAGACGGTGTTTTAGCATTACCCTCTGTTGTTCTTCGGATACACACTCTCCCTTGCAGGACATGTATCGGGAGAACAGTAGGGAGGTGTTGTCGAAATTCCGTCTTAGATAGGAGCGGAGCATGGAAATTAACCTCATCTACGGATCCACGGGTGGGATTAGGACCTATCCTCACCTATTAGAGAGTAGGGACACCGCGTAGATGCAATTGATGGTGACTCATATGTGCTGATACGTCTGTTAAAGGATGGAGGACCGTGAGTGGATGTATATGCTCTGGAGAGATGAGCACGATTACGACTTGCTGTTTATAGTCAAGGTCGAAGAATTCTTACAGCATGTATTTGGTGAGAGTGCTGGAGGCCATTCTCTAGTGGTTTGTCCATGCAGCGGTTGTGACAACAGAAGAAGGAAAGATAGGTTAACCATGAGTAAACATATTGTGAAGTTTGGATTTACTCTAGGCTACCACCGGTGGATCCACCATGGTGAAGCCGATCATATCAGGGAGGAGGTGGTGAGACCATGGCTCGAGGCTTTCGATGATGATGCCGGGGTAGCAGACATGCTGGATGACACGCACCAAGCTCAGTTCGCTGAAGGGCGTGACAAGGAGGAGATGGAGGCTGCCGCAGATGCCTTCTACCTGATGTTGGACTTGGCACAGAGACCCCTTCATGATCATACTAATGTTTCTCAGCTGGATGCCATTGGTCGCGTAATGGGGTTGAAGGCCAAGTTAAACCTAAGTCGAGAAGGCTTCGACAAGATGGTGGCCGTGTGGAGCGATATGCTACCGAAGACACACATTATGCCGAAGAACTTGTATGAGTCAAAGAAGCTCCTTCTTGCACTTAAGATGCCATATGACAAGATACATGTGTGTCCGAAGGGGTGCGTCCTATTTAGGAAAGAACACGCGGATGCAAAGTACTGCTCAAAGTGTAAATCCTCCAGGTACGTGGAGGTAGACTCAGGCGATGGCCAGAAGAGGCAGCTTAAGATCCCCATGAGAGTCCTACGACACCTTCCATTCCTGCCGAGGCTCCAACAGCTATTCATGACCGATGAATCCGCAAAACAGATGACATGGCACAAAAACGACACATGATACAATCCTGAGAAGATGGTACATCCATCCGATGCTGATGCATGGAAGTACTTCAATTCGCGGCATCCTCTCAAAGCAGAGGAGGCTCGTAATGTACGTGTCGCGCTGGCAACAGATTGGTTCAATCCATATGGCATGATGGCTGCACCATACACATGTTGGCCCATGTTCGTCATCCCCCTAAATCTCCCCCTCGGCGTCTCCTTTCAACAGCATACCGTGTTCCTGTCGTTGATAATCTCTGGACACCTGGGGAGTAATATGGGTGTCTTCATGGAGCCTATGATAGATGAGTTGATCGATGCTTGGGTCAAAGGGGTGTGGACATACGACCGAGCTATGAAGACTAGCTTCAAAATGCACGTCTGGTACCACTACTCCCTGCACGACTTCCTAGCATACGGGTTAATGTGCACCTAGTGTGTTCAGGGGAAGTTCTCATGCCCAATATGGAAGGAAGCTGTGAGGTTCATATGGTTGAAGAAGGGTGGCAAGTATTCGTCGTTCAACAAACATCATCAATTCCTCCCTCTTGACCATCCATTCAGAGAAGATGTCAAGAGCTTTACGAAAGGTGTCAAAGCGATGGACCCTAGACCGCACTTGAGGACTGGGGTGGAGGTTCGTGCTCAGATAGATGCTCTCATGCCCAACGAAGATGGTGGTTTCGTGGGATATGGTGAGCAACATATGTGGACTCATAAGTCCGGCTTGACTCGGCTCCCCTATTTCGATGACCTCCTACTGCCCCATAACATTGATGTCATGCACACTGAAAAGAATATCGCCGAGGCACTTTGGGCAATGCTCATGGACACTGACAAGTCTAAGGACAACCCTAAGGCTAGAGTGGACCTGGCGACGTTGTGCGATAGGCCAAACCTAGAGATGCGGCCTCCTACAACAGGAAAGCAGTGGAGAAGGCCTAGGGCCCCCTATGTCTTGAAAATCGATCAAAGGAGGGAAGTACTTCGATGGATCAAGAATTTAATGTACCCTGATGGGTATGTAGCGAATCTGAGCAGGGGAGTGAACTTAGAGACTCTGCGAGTCAACGGGATGAAGAGTCATGACTTCCACATATGGATTGAGCGCATACTTCCGTCGATGGTTCGAGGCTATGTCCCTGAGCATGTCTGACTAGTGCTGGCAAAGTTGAGCTACTTCTTTCGCCACCTTTGTGCCAAGGAGCTATCTTCGACCGTCATTACAGAATTGGAAACTATGGCACTTGAGTTGGTCTGTGAGCTTGAGAAGATCTTTCCACTCGGCTTCTTCTTGCTGATGCAGCATCTGATTGTGCACCTCCCGACCGAGGCACGGTTGGGGGGCCCGTGTAGGCCCGTTGGTGCTATCCAATCGAGCGATGTCTAAAGACTCTTCGCAAGAAATGTATAAATAAAGCCAGAATTCAGGCTTCCATTGCAGAGGCAAGCATTCGGGAGGAGGTTGCAAACTTCACGACATTCTACTATAAGCCGAACCTTCCTAGCAAGCATAATCTACCCCCTCGTTACAATGCTGGCGAAGTTGAATCGACCCTCAGCCTTTTCAAATGCCAACTAGGCAGCGCAAGTGGATCGACCCCCAAGAGATTGGATCCAGAAGAGTGGCGCAGAATCACGCTATATGTGTTCACCAACCTTGTCGAGGTTGCGCCATTCATTAAGTAAGTTCTCAACGAACTTGTTTCAATACGAAGTCACTATTCTGTATCGAACCCCATTGATTCTCTTTGGTACAGGGAATTTGTTCGTCAAGAGTGGCATCAATCAAGGGATCCTACCCCGCACGAACATGATACCCTTCTTTCAGAGAGTGCGGGAGCTGGGAGGCCTGATTTCATTCTTGGTTCAAACAAAAGGTCGTACGTTTGTCGATATTCCTTAGTAGCTTGTACGTTCCAATAGTATAACGATGTGCCTGGGCTGGGGCACTCGGCAAAGTATTTTTTTTAAAAAAAATAAAAAAACTTTGCCGAGTGTCTGGGCTGGGGCACTCGGCAAAGTATTTTTAAAAATAAAAAATAAAAAAACTTTGCCGAGTGTCTGGGCAGGGGCACTCGGCAAAGTATTTTTTTTAAAAAAAAAATCCAGAAATTCTTTGCCGAGTGCCTAAACAGGGACACTCGGCAAAGAAATTATTTAAAAAAAATAAAAAAAACTTTGCTGAGTGTCTGAGCTGGGGGCACTCGGCAAAGTATTTTTTAAAAAAAAAATAAAAAAACTTTGCCGAGTGCCTGGGCAGGGGCACTCGGCAAAGTATTTTTTAAAAAAGAAAATAAAAAAACTTTGCCGAGTGCCTGGGCAAGGGCACTCGGCAAAGTATTTTTTTTAAAAAAAATCAAGAAATTCTTTGCCGAGTGCCTAAACAGGGACACTCGGCAAAGAAATTATTTAAAAAAATAAAAAAAACTTTGCCGAGTGCCTGGACAGGGGCACTCGGCAAAGTAAATTTTAAAAAAAAATTAAAAAAACTTTGCCGAGTGCCTGGACTTGGGCACTCGGCAAAGTAATTTTAAAAAAAAATAAAAAAAAATTTGTTGAGTGCTGGGTCAGGCCCTCGGCAAAATAACCGTTAACGGCTGACGCGCAACGGTCGAAAATATTTTGCCGAGTGCCGCCCCAAGCACTCGGCAAAATTGTTTTTTATTTTGCCAAGTGCCCTGATAAAAAGCACTTTGCAAAGACCCTTTGCCAAGAAAAATTACACTCGGCAAAGCCTTTGCCGAGTACAAATGACTCTTTGCCGAGTGTAAAAACACTCGGCAAAGCCGTGGCCTCCAGCAGTGATGGGAGCACTGGCTGTCAATAAACATTACCGATGAATGATGATCGAATGTTTTGATAGTACAATAGCATTGATGGCTAACAAGTCACAACCTATATATAGCATTGTCCTTTATTTTTAACGAAGAAAAAATCCATGGTTTGAAGTTTTTTTTGCTATGTATGTATTATATTAAGTAAGTACGACAGTGTTATAAAAATCACCATGTTCGCTGAGAAGACCTAGAAATTACGAGATTAGCCAAAAAAGAATCTATACTGATGGATGTTATTATAAAGAAAACAGAACACATCAAATACAATTAATATTAGCCTAGATTTTAGACACCAATAAAACAATATAGAAAACAAAACCCATGAGCCCCGTGTCGTGGGCTCATGTGCCTTCCTTTAGTACTAAGGCGTACAAGGCTTACTAAATTAGAGAGAGAGAGAGAGGTGCAAAAACCGAAGAAGCAAAAATTAGGCTAAAACAAACGAGCTATGTTGCTGCTTGATGAGAAATAACACTTGTGTCGTTGTGCAATGCTTGCTCTATTCCAAATTTTCCAGATGCACGCCTATGTATATATACCAACCAAAATCCTTCTGACTGAACTTGGGACACTGAAGTAGCATGTGTTCCTATACATGGTGAACACTTACAGCATTAGACTACGGGAAGATGAAGATCAATGGTATGCGGGATACTGCGAAGATGTGTGTGTTAGATGTGTAACGGCTTGTCCTCATCGCGCGTGGGCTTGTCCCGGACGCACGATCGACATGAGCTCCTTCTCGTGGCAAGGATCGACATCTAGGGATGCACAGATCTGCTCTATGATATGTGCTGCATTTCTTTTCTTTTTTTTGAAACCAAACGGAGGGGAGAGATTCCCCACCAAATTTCTATTGCAAACGAAGTCATCACTCCATTCAACCGGAGTGAGCTGTAGCATTACATGAGAGGAGATAATTGCACCAGTCATTTAGACTGTTTACATGATCAACTTTCAGGCGCTTGCGCCAAACAACAAGATCATCACAAACCCTAGAAATTACAGCACGGCTGCTAGAGAGTTCGTTCCTGAAGATTTCGCCGTTCCTCGCATCCCACAGCCGCCACAGCATTGTCAGCAAGACGAAGGGCCAAATGCTTGCGTCAAGGCCGGGAGGAACGTTGGAGTTCCAGATTTCATCATCAGAAAGGGAAGCTGTATTAAGTAGCCCAATTTTCCACCAGAGATCAGCACTTGCCGTGCAGATGAAGAACACATGGTGCCGGTCCTCAAGCGACGCTGAACAACGCTGGCAGTGGTCGTCATCCACAACATGCTTAGAGTGAAGATTAACTCTCGTGCACAACCTGTCTTTGAAGTACAACCAGGCAAACACCTTAACCTTGTTTGGCACACGAGTCCCCCAAATGCGACGCCCGTGGACATCTGTAGAGTCAAATGTGCTGCATTTCATGTACAAGACAAAGCCCCATTACCGAAGCCTCTCATACCTACACAAAGGAAAAATGTGGTCTAGGACGACTAGTAACTAGCTGGTACATCTTTGTCATCATCAAGTAACACAGTTCTGCTTTGTGATGACTGAATTTATATTGCCAATCGATTGGCATTGTCCATGAATCAAGAGGTGCAAAGCGATATGCAGAGCATCTGATAGAAGGCAGGGATTCTCCTCTAGCACCTCTGTATTCATGGAGTCCCAGGCTCTCCCAGCTAATTTAATGGACCACATGGCTAATGGACATTTAAGACAGGCTGTCTGATCGATCCAAGCACCAGCCCCCTCGGTAGAAAATGCTGCTGCTGATGATGATCAAATGTTTGGATAGTACAATAGCATTGACTGCTAATAAGTGTATTGTTCCTTCTTTTTACGGGAGAAACCACGATCCACCCATCCTAATTTTGGCCATCTATCAATTATATTAAGTAAGTACAATATTTTTAAAAGAAGCCATCACATTTATCAAGAGGGTATAGAAATTACGAGATTAACATAAAAAAAGACTCTATGCCACTAGATCTTATCATAAAGCAAAGAGGCCATGTTAAATATAATTTATATAAAAAGTTCAAATACAATTAATATTAAAAATGTATTACGGAGCTTGGATGGAACAAGTGGTTCCTCTACTGAAATTTTGTCAGCCATTGTTATTAAAACACGCACTATTAATTATTTGCATCTAAGAGTAGTTTATACATCTCCATTTCCATGGTACAAACCACACAGTGGCAGTCGCAGTCACTGGAGCACCCATCCACCAACTACCGAATACACAGCCAGACATGATTCATACTGCAGGCAACGTCGGCTCGCTCGTCTTCCTCCTGCTCGCGCTCGTCATCACGTCGCACTGCAAATCAAGTGGAGCAGAATATTGGGCACGCCCGGCTACGGCAGCAAGTCAGAGGGCGGCGGTATGTTTGGTTTGAGGAATGAGGTAGCTAGTCCATCTTCCTCTCACCCTTCACTTTTTTTTAGTTTGATTTATGTAATGGAATAGGTTGATCCATCACTACCTTATTCCTCACACGCTAATACCTATTATATGCATGAGGAATGACTTGATTTCACCAAAATTCATGGAATGGAATCATGATGCACCACCGCATGAAGCATGGTTTGATTCCACAAACCAAAAACACACGAGTACTGATTATCGGCTATTCTTTGTGCCTGACGCCTTAATAACAGAGTGCTGTTTGCTATTCACCAAATCCTTAACCAGCTGATTCTTAGGATTTCTTTAAGGTCAAATGGTATGGTTTCCATATTCCTAGCTTCACATTAAGTCTTATAAATGTGGCAAAAGCTTGTAAATCACTCCTCTGGCTTTTAGTCTAGAAAAAAATCACTCAGATCTGATATAACCCCTAAACCAACAATATGCACCTTCATTTGGGCCATGTCAAGAAGCTTACTGAAGATGATCACTGCTCAATTCTAATTATTGTAGAATTTGGTAGCCATTTTCCATTATTCTTTGATAGAATTGAATTATCTGTATTCTCTTCCATGTTTCTCACCAATGTGTATATATCAAAGAGATGTTGTCCAATGATGAAAACTAAACATCTCATGTGCCATCAATGACGTTGTATATGTGAAATCTGAGGGGATGACGTGTCTAGTGTCCTTTTCTTTTCGTATGTATTCTTTTCAATTTCTTATGTTAAAGAAATATATTTACACTCCCTCCATCCATTTTTAACTGTCGTTCTTGCTTTCTAAGAAGTCAAACATACTCAACTTTGATCAAATATGTATAAGAAAATACTAATATTTATAATACATAATTAGTATCGTTAGATAAATCATTAAATCTATTTTTATAATAAACTTATTTGGAGATACAAATGTTACTAATATTTTCTATAAATCTAGTCAAACTCGAGAAAGTTTGATCAACACGTTTTCCATAGCGACAATTATGCTTCTGTTAGGGTGCATTTGGACGATGTCCAGAAGATGCCGCACCGAGTCTGTGGCATGCCGAAGGTGCGGTGCAGAAAACGGCCGCCGCAACTACGGCACGATTTGGCATCCAAAATGAACTAGACTACCATGGTGAGTCTGCGGCATGCCGCAACTAGGGCAGCGAAGCAAACACATTCCACAACTGCGGCACGGAAGGTGTGGCGCGGCGCGGCATCCTTTGGTCGCCAACCAAACGCCCCCTTAGTTTGATGGAAGGTTCTCTTACTCTCTTGCATTCATGCCTATTTCATATAATTTGTTTGAATGTGTACATTGACTGAATCAGGTTTGGGGCATCTGGGTTCAACCTTTGCGTTTGCATGGCTTGAGCTCCTGATGCGGCTAGTGCTTTCCTCGCTTCTCCATGGTCTGCGAGCTGAAGCATACTAGATTATTGGATATAAGACGAAGAGATTAACTCAATGATAGGTAGCCTGACAGTTTTTTTGGGCAAAATTTGCGTGCCAAAAAATAATCTTTTGAATCAAAATTGTCTAAGAACGATGGTAAGCAACAATTCATCGGTCATAATTGATCAATATAATTTCAATGTGACACATTTCTCAAAGGAGCAACGGCCAGCAGCCTCAAAGACTGCACAAGCAAGGCCTAACTCAAATGCAGGGAGAGCTTATCGCAGCCACCGGCAAGTCGTCGCTGAGATTTGCGTCTTTGAAACATGTGGTCGAGAATGAATATGAAGGAGCAGCCGCTGGCGTCGGCACCGTCAGGGAGGACTTACGGATTGCGATGTGAAAACAATGAAGATCATAAGATGAAACGGTGACTTGGGTTAGGCTGTAGTATATCTGCTAGCACCATTCACGTAATCATCACATTGAGACGTTCCATGAAAGGAGAGCGGGGGCTGGGCCATTGGGTGCGCTACTGGGCTTATTCTTGCTCTTGCAAACGAGGGAGGGATGGGCTGAGGTGATGCCACGATGGACTGCTGAGCTGCCGGGGTCGCACGTAATTTTTGCCGGGGTCCAACGTGGCCCAAAATCGCTGGGTCACGACAAAATCGTCAAATCGTCGGTGTCGGCTGACCGCGGTACGTGAACTTAGCTTCGCGCCCTGGATTTGCTTGTGTGACATGCGAGGGGCAGAGCACATTTGTCGGGTAACATAAAAATAGATCTCCTAAACGAAAACCAAAAAAATCGCTTAGATCCTGTCAAAATCAAAGCTAAGAGACAACTATTGGCTAAACTCCGGCCTTGTCCGAGGCCACCTACTCTCCGCCTCGCTAGAGGCCTCACAGAGAGGCCTTGGACGGCCTACCGATCCTCCGTCTCGTTCGAGGCCTCGCACGAAAGGCCTCGGACGGGAAACCGATTCTCCGTCTCGCTCGAGGCCCCACGCGTAAAGCCTCGGACGAGGTGCCGATTCTCCGTCTCGCTCGAGGCCGGCTCGGCAACAACCCCGTCGCCTCCGCCTCGACCAATCTCCCCAACAGAATGTCACGTCTAATTAATGCGACCAACCACTCCCGCAACATCAGCCGGCCGACGGCTCGACACAGCAGAGCGGCCAACGAGACGGGAAGTCGCATCAACACCATGCCATCCGGGACAGGACGGGGCAGGGGTTACCGGCCGCTATGCTCGGTACTGTGTCCACGACCAACGCCCGCACTGCACTGTGCTACCTAACCCCTGCTCCAGGAACAATGCGGCGTGGGGAGTCAAATCCGAGCCACTATAGCCTCGGAAACAGTGTACAGGACCAACTGCTCCCTCCAAACCTCGACAATCCACTTCAGGGTCTCGGCAGCCTCGGGATTCGCGCCCGCTAAGCCCTCCACGATGGCTCGGCCTCGGCACCAACTGAGTCTCGACTCTTTACGCGGTCAACATACAGCGACCGGCACGTCGTCCGCCATGCCCTGCGTCAAGTTATCACTGGAGCTCCCACGTCGCACAGGATCGGGTGTGACCGGCGCGTCGCTCCAGTGCATCAAGGACAAAGGCCGCTCCGTCGACCATGCCGCCACACTGACAAGCTACAGGGCTCGGAAACGCCACCTCCGCTCACAGGACGTCGCGTAGCGAACGCATGTATCACCCCTGTCCCCCCTTCAACTATAAAAGGGAGGGACCGAGGCCGTTTCTAGGGGGGCTCACGTGATAGACGAACACGACACACGCATAGACGATAGGCACAAACGGTTGGTCACAAATAGAAGGAAGACTTAGACGCTCAGACAAACACACGCCCTACACTCTGTGACACGCGCGCTTTTCCGCTGCCTGAGATCAACATCTCAGGCAATCCACACCGCTCCACGCCGAGACCTGGGACTAGCTCCCTCTCTCACCCTGCTTGTAACCCCCTACTACGAGCACTTCAGTGCAAGGAATACAAGATCGATCTCTCAGACTGGACGTATGGCACCTATTGCCTGAACCAGTATAAACCTTGTTTCTCTTTGCATCACCATCCGGGATTAGAGGCACGCAGTACATTTTCACTAGTTGGTTGAGGATCCGCCGGTCCAAAACACCGACAGTTGGCACGCCAGGTAGGGGAACTCCTGCGTGTCATCTTCGTCATTTCGACAAGTTCCGGATGGCAGACCCCGTGCGACCACTGTGTCTCAGCACGATAATCTAGTTCGGGAGCCTAGAGTTTGTGTCTCTAGGACATGAGTACGATATGGTACTCCTCTCACCCAGAGCCCCACCGAGCATCGACGACGTCACGCCCCAGCACCCTAGGCGTAGGCGGCGCTCAGGCCGCCGCTCTCACCGCGCTCGCCAGGCACGGCACGGGTGGGACTACCTCGACCCCGCGCAAGCTCAGGGCAACGCGCCACGCTCCGCCGGTATCCCATGCCCAGCTGTTGGCATAAGGTCCCTGGTTGGGGACCTATCTGGCCTGAGCCTGGACATGGGAAAGGCGCCGGTGGTGCACGGCGACGCCCCGTCGTCAAGCTCTGCCCCGCCACGTCCTGAGGAGTCGACTCCGGCAGAGCAAAGCCCAGCGATGGCACCATCCCCGTACCCCTTCGGGCTGAGGAACATCGCCACCGCCTATGCTTTTGCCTACGCTTCCGCACACGTGGAGCCCTCAGGACGCCACCAACGCTTCGCCCTCGACCTCGACTCCACAACTTCAACTCACACCCACGCTGACTCCTCGGAGGAGGATGAGGCGTGGGCCAAAGTAGACTTTTCTGGGCTTCGCGACCCTGAAGCTATGCGCCGCTTCTTGGCCACGAGCGACTACTGCTTCGATTACTCCGACTCCGACAACGAAGACACTTACGACCCCACTCGCGAGTGTTTCCACATCAGGCAACCGTTCCCCGCTTCGCCAGGGGGCAGGCGATGCCACACCTCCACGTGTTGTCCCACCGGTAGCGCGGAACGAGAACCTTGCCCCCGGACAACTTCAACGCCTAGACCTGGAGTAGCTCCGTGAGCTTCAGGCCAAGGTCAAACAAGACCGACTCCTTCTACAGCAGCTTCGAGACACTCTTGAGCAGGAGCAGCGAGGTCACGGTGATGACGGAGGAGCCCGGCGGAGGTCCCGCGACGTCCACCACCGCATCAACGACGACGAAGGGGGTGAGCAACCCCCAATCTTCAATCGCGCTAGCCAGAACATCACGGCAGTGGCGATGCTAGTCTGAACGATGCCCGAGCCCTCTACCATGGAGGGGCGATGGGTCTACGGCGAGCTCTAGGATCTCCTCGAGACTGCCGTGGTGTAGCAGGCTAAAAGTTTTGCCTCCCGATGGCACAGAGGCGCCTCAGAACTTAACATGGTGCCGCCTCAATAGGATAGGGAGGCCTCGGTTCGTCCCGAGCCTACTCGGGCACTGATAGCCAATAGGGTCCCATCGGTGCACGACCGCCTTGGCAACCGACGTGGAGCGCAAGGCGACCATGATGTGGTCAGCAGGCGACGGCGCCACGACAACGAGGGGCTCGCTTGGGGCTACCATCTGCACTGAGGTGGCCACTACGATAGTGGGGAGGACCGCAGTCCTTCTCCTAAGCCACCTGGCCCTCGAGTTTTTAGCAGAGCCATCCGCGCTGCTCATTTCCTGGCCCGGTTTCAGCAACCGGCCAACCTCATGAAGTATAGCGTCGAGACCAATCCCGAACTTTGGCTGGCCGATTACCACCTAGCTTGTCAGCTAGGCGGCACAGACGATGACCTGCTCATCATCCGCAACCTCCCATTGTTCCTGTCAGACTCGGCGCGAGCCTGGCTCGAACACCTCCCTCCCTCGTAGATCCACGACTGGCGTAACTTGGTAAGGGTCTTCATCGGGAACTTTTAGGGCACATACGTGCACCCTGGCAACTCCTGGGACCTCAAGAGTTATCGCCAGGGCCTGGATGAGTCTCTCCGAGACTTCATTCGGTGCTTCTCCAAGAAATGCACCGAGTTGCCAAGCGTCGGCAACTCGGAAATTGTCCAGGCTTTCCTCTCCGGCACCACCTGCCGAGACCTGGTCCGAGAGTTGGGCCAGAACGTGCCAACCTCGATGGTTGCACTCCTCGACATTGCCACCAACTTCGCCTCAGGCAAAGAGGCCATTGGGGCCATCTTCCCCGACAACGACACCAAGGGGAAGCGGAGGGACGAGGCCCCCAGGGCCTCGGCTCCCCACCTCCCTAAGAAAAAGAAGAAGGGTCGCCAGGGGAAGCAAGAAGTCCTCGAGGCTGGCCTAGTCACGGCTATAGAGCGCAAGAATCCCAGCCCCAGAGGCCCCAGGCTCTTTGATGATATGCTTAAGAAACCTTGCCCTTACCACCAGGGCCCGGTGAAGCATGCCCTCGAGGAGTGCACCATGCTCCGGCGTTACTATGCCAAGCTCGGGCTCCCCGATGACGATGCCAAGAGGAGGGGCGCCGGCAATAGGGACGACGACAAGGATGTCGGGTTCCCCAAAGTGCACAACACCTTCATGATCTTTGGCGGGCCTTCAGCGTGCCTCATGGCACGACAGCGAAAGAGGGAGCATCGGGAGGTCTTCTCGGTGAAGGTGGCCGCTCCTCGGTACCTCAACTGGTCTCGGGAGGCGATCACCTTTGATCAAGATGACCACCCCGATTATGTCTCGAACCCTAAGCAGTACCCACTTGTCATCGACCCCATCATCAGCAACACCTAGCTCACTAAGGTGTTGATGGACGGAGGCAGCAGCCTCAACATCCTCTACGCCAACACCCTGGAGCTCCTAGAGCTTGACAGGTCGTAGCTCTGGGGTGACGCCGCACCTTTCCATGGCATTGTGCCAGGAAAACGCACGCGGCCCCTCGGGCGCATCGACCTACCTGTCTATTTCGGTACTCCCTCCAACTACCGCAAGGAGGTCCTCACCTTCGAGGTGGTTGGGTTCAAGGGAACCTACCACGCCATCCTACGGTGGCCATGCTACGCCAAGTTCATGGCGGTCCCCAACTACACCTACCTCAAGCTCAAGATGCTGGCCCCAATGGCGTCATCACTATCGAGTCCACGTACGAGCATGCATACGACTGCAATGTCGAATGCATCGAGTACGCCGAGGCTCTCGTGGAGGCTGAGACCCTCATCGTCAACCTCGACTGGCTTGGTAGTGAGGCGCCTGACTCCAAGCATCGCGCTGGGACTTTCAAGCCCATGGAGGCCGTCAAGCTCGTCCCGGTCGACCCCATCTGCCCCAATGACCGAGCGCTGAGGATCAGTGCCACCCTCAACATCAAATAGGAAGCCGTGCTTGTCGACTTTCTTCACGCGAATGCTGATGTGTTTGCATGGAGTCCCTTGGACATGTCGGGCATACCAAGGGAGGTCGCCGAGCATGCCTTGGACATCCGGGCCGGCTCTAGACCAGTGAAACAGCGCCTGTGCCAATTCGACAAGGAAAAGCGTAGGGCCATCGGCAAGGCAGTGCAGAAGCTTTTGGCGGCCGGACTCATCAAAGAAGTGTCCCATCTGGAGTGGTTAGCTAATCCTGTATTAGTTAAGAAGAAAAATGGGAACTGGAGAATGTGTGTAGACTACACCGGTCTGAATAAAGCATGTCCAAAAGTCCCTTTCCCATTACCTCGAATCGACCAAATCATTGACTCCACTGCGGGATGTGAAACCCTATCCTTCCTTGATGCATATTCCGGTTACCACCAGATCAAGATGAAAGAGTCCGACCAGCTCGTGACTTCTTTCATCACACCATTCGGCATGTACTGCTATGTGACTATGTCGTTCGGCCTCAGAAACGCAGGGGCCACATACCAGCGGTGCATGACCTATGTCTTTGGTGAGCACATCAGGCGGACCATCGAGGCCTACATGGACGACATCGTGGTCAAGTCTAGGAAGGCTAGTGATCTCGTCAGCAACTTGAAAATAGCCTTCAGATGCCTCAGAGAAAAGGGCATCAAGCTCAACCCCGAGAAGTGTGTCTTTGGGGTCCCCCGAGGCATGCTCTTAGGATTCATAGTCTCGGAACACAGCATCGAGGCCAACCCGGAAAAGGTCTCGGCCATGACCAACATGGGGCCAATCCAAGACCTCAAGGGAGTACTGAGGGTTATGGGATGCCTTGCAGCCCTGAGCCGCTTCATCTTGTGCCTTGGCGAAAAAGGCTTGCCTCTGTACCACCTCTTGAGGAAATCGGAACGCTTTTCTTGGACCCCTGAGGCCGAAGAAGTCCTCGCCCAACTCAAGGCTTTGCTCACCAATCCTCCCATCCTGGTATCGCCAGCCAAGGGTGAGGCCCTCTTACTCTACATCACCGCAACAACCCAAGTTGCCAGCATGCCCATGGTGGTCGAGAGGTAGGAAGAGGGGCATGCCCTACCCGTCCAACGACATGTTTACTTCATCAACGAAGTGCTCTCCAAGACAAAGACGTGCTACCCCCACATCTAGAAGCTGATCTACACCATAGTCTTGTCTCGATGCAAGCTGCATCACTACTTCGAGTCCCACCCGGTAACCGTGGTGTCGTCTTCCCCTTGGGAGAGATAATCCATAATCGGGAGGCCTCGGGTAGGATAGCCAAGTGGGCCATCAAACTCATGGGGGAAGCCCTGTCATTCACGCCTCGAAAAGCAATTAAACACCAGGTCTTGGCTGATTTCATGGCTGAGTGGACCGACACCCAACTGCCACCTACTCAAGTCCAGGCGGAATGCTGGACCATGTACTTCAATGGGTCCCTGATGAAGACCGAGGCAGGCACGGGTCTGCTCTTCATCTCACCCCTCGGAGTGCACATGCGCTACATGATTCGGCTCCACTTCGCCACCTCCAACAATGTAGCCGAGTACGAAGCCCTCATCAACGGCTTGCAGATTGCCATCGAACTTGGAGTGCGGCGCCTTGACTTGCGGGGCGATTCGTAGCTCGTTGTTGATCAAGTGATGAAGGAGTCAAACTACCATGACCCCAAAATGGAGGCATACTGCAAGTTGGTACGTCGCCTAGAAGACAAGTTTGACGGTCTCAAACTCAACCACATCGTGTGGAAATTTAACGAAGCCGCGGATGAGACGGCAAAGATGGCGTCGGCACAGGCCCCGGTCCCCCCAAACGTCTTCGCTAGAGACCTCCACAAGCCTTCCGTCAACTACACCTCGGTGGTGGAAGAGGGCCCGCCGGTCAAGCCCGCCATAGGGCTTGAGGCCCCATCTATCGCTGAGACCCCCTCGGCCGAGCCCGAGGTCATGGAAGTCAACATGGAGCCTCCCGAGGCCAACTAGGGCATGGACTAGCGAGTCCCATTCCTTGATTGCCTCGTCCGAGGAGAGCTTCCCATAGACAGGACCGAAGCTCGATGGCTTGCTTGGTGAGCCAAGACTTATGTCCTCAGTGACGGTGAATTGTACAGGCGAAGCCCATCTGGCGTCCTCCAGTGATGCATCACCACTGAGGTAGGTCAAGCCCTAGTTTGGGACTTGCATGCGGGAGCCTATGGGCACCATGCAGCACCTCGGACGCTCATCGGAAACACTTTCCACTAGGGGTTCTACTGGGCAACGGCTGTTGCTGACGCCACCAAGCTCATATGCTCCTGCGAGGGATGCCAGTACTACGCATGACAGACGCATCTCCTGGCCCAAGCCCTCCAAACCATCCCCATCACATGGTCATTTGCCGTGTGGGGGCTCGACATGGTTGGGCCTCTATAGAAGGCCCCCATGGGCTACACCCATCTACTGGTAGCAATCGATAAGTTCTCCAAGTGGATTGAGGCTCGTCTGATCAATCGAATCAAGTCCGAGCAAGCGGTGCTGTTCTTCACTGATATCATCCATAGGTTCGGGGTTCCAAACACCATCATCACTGACAATGGGACGTAGTTCACTGGCCACAAGTTCCTGATGTTCTGCGATGACCACCACATCCGTGTGGCCTGGTCAGCCGTAGGACATCCTAGGACAAACGGCCAAGTAGAGTGTGCCAACGGCATGATCCTACAAGGCCTCAAGCTAAGAATATACAACCGGTTGAAGAAATTCGGCAAGAAATGGCTTGCTGAACTCCCATCGGTCATCTAGAGCCTGAGGAACACCCCGAGCTGAGCCACGGGGTTTACACCATTCTTCCTGGTCTATGGAGCCGAGGACATCCTCCCCATTGACTTGGAGTATGGTTCCCCGAGGCTGCAGGCCTACAACGAGCAAAGCAACCGCACTGCCTGTGAGGACGCCCTCGACCAACTGGAGGAAGCCCGAGATGTCACGCTATTACATTCGGCCAAGTACCAGCAAGCCTTACGACGCTATCAAGCCTGGCACATTCGAAGCCGAGACCTGAAGGTGGGCGGCCTGGTGCTGAGACTGAGGCAGAACAATAAGGGCTGCCACAAGCTGACCCCGCCATGGGAAGGGCCGTACATTGTCGCCCAAGTGCTGAAGCCCGGGACCTACAAGCTAGCCAATGAGAAGGGCGAAATCCTCACCAACGCTTGGAACATAGAACAGCTACATCGCTTTTACCCTTAAATTTCCAAGCATTGTATATATTGTTTCTCGAAATACAATAAAGAAGCGTTCTTTAATTGTTCTAATTTTTGAGAAACCCCCCGAGTCCGTCGTGGGCCTCAGCGTTACAGTAACACCATAAGGGAGACTCAGCTCCACCTCTACAGAGGTGCCCACTACGGGGCTCGAACGAGACATGGCTCTGCCTCTGCAGAACCGAGCCTCCCTTAGGGGCTAGAAGGGGGGACTCCCCCCTAAGTCCCACGCACCATTTTTAGTCGTTTTTTGAAAAAAATTCTATGCCAAACTCTCTAGCACGCTCTGACAAATCAATTGTAAAAGACCTAAGGACCAAAAGTCTGTCTCAGGGCCAAAAGGCCAACCGAGTCACGAGACGGCCTACGCCTCTAGGCTACGGCACTCCCTCACCACCTTTTGCCCTAGGGACAGCTTAAGCTCTGAGGAAGTTTTTGCAAGTGACATGTTCAGAAACGAGACAGAGGACAGAGGCTCAGAAATACCATAAAAATGATTAGAAAGCGTAGACGCATAAGTACTTTAAAAAAGGCCTTGACGGCCACAAACGTTACGATAATAATCCTGATTTATTTACACGGCCTCTTTGGCCCAGGTCAAGGCTTAGGATCTCCTGCGTCGATGGACGGCGTGGGAGGAACCACCTCCTCTTCGAACAGCTTGGCCAACGCCATGCCGGGGCCCTCAGCCGCCTCCATCAGCTTCGTTACCTCCTCATCGGCAGGCAGAACAATAAGGGCTGCCACAAGCTGACCCCGCCATGGGAAGGGCCGTACATTGTCGCCCAAGTGCTGAAGCCCGGGACCTACAAGCTAGCCAATGAGAAGGGCGAAATCCTCACCAACGCTTGGAACATAGAACAGCTACATCGCTTTTACCCTTAAATTTCCAAGCATTGTATATATTGTTTCTCGAAATACAATAAAGAAGCGTTCTTTAATTGTTCTAATTTTTGAGAAACCCCCCGAGTCCGTCGTGGGCCTCAGCGTTACAGTAACACCATAAGGGAGACTCAGCTCCACCTCTACAGAGGTGCCCACTACGGGGCTCGAACGAGACATGGCTCTGCCTCTGCAGAACCGAGCCTCCCTTAGGGGCTAGAAGGGGGGACTCCCCCCTAAGTCCCACGCACCATTTTTAGTCGTTTTTTGAAAAAAATTCTATGCCAAACTCTCTAGCACGCTCTGACAAATCAATTGTAAAAGACCTAAGGACCAAAAGTCTGTCTCAGGGCCAAAAGGCCAACCGAGTCACGAGACGGCCTACGCCTCTAGGCTACGGCACTCCCTCACCACCTTTTGCCCTAGGGACAGCTTAAGCTCTGAGGAAGTTTTTGCAAGTGACATGTTCAGAAACGAGACAGAGGACAGAGGCTCAGAAATACCATAAAAATGATTAGAAAGCGTAGACGCATAAGTACTTTAAAAAAGGCCTTGACGGCCACAAACGTTACGATAATAATCCTGATTTATTTACACGGCCTCTTTGGCCCAGGTCAAGGCTTAGGATCTCCTGCGTCGATGGACGGCGTGGGAGGAACCACCTCCTCTTCGAACAGCTTGGCCAACGCCATGCCGGGGCCCTCAGCCGCCTCCATCAGCTTCGTTACCTCCTCATCGGCATCCTCGTTGTCCTCGGCCAAGACATAGCCGTCACTAACGTCCTCGAGGTCAATGCCGGCATAGTGCGAGGAGACGATGGCCAGGGCACGCTTGACGCCCATGTGCCGTGCTCCCCGGAGTCGCTCACGCACCTAGCCGTTCAACGCGGTCAAGCGGCTCCTAAGGGAGCTGCCCGATTGGATCCCCTCAACCTCTAGGGCCTCGTAGACGAAACGGGCGGCGCTCTGCAGCACGTCGTGCTCCTCGATCTCAGCCTCAAGCACCGCCTATACTGCGATAGAGGCCTTAGCTACTCGGGAGACCTCCTTCTCCAACCTTGCACCAAAACAAGCAGGATGGGGTTAAGCGCAAAAGAAAATAAGCCAAACAGGGATGAAGGCCTATGGGACTCACCCTCGGCTTTCTCTCTCCAATGCTGGACCTCGACCAGGGAGGCCTCAGCTTTCTCCTTCTAGCCCTGGACCTCGACCCGAGAAGCCTCGGCCACCCTAGAAGCCTCCTTCTCTAGCTATACATCACACCAGGGAGTTAGAAGTCAAATGCAAGAAAAACAAGTAAAACAAGGGGAACATGACTCACCCTCAGCCTTTCTCTTCCAGACTAGAGCCTCGGTTTAGGATGCCTCAGCCACCTTGAGGGCCTCTGCCAGGGCACCTTTCATCAGCAGGTGCACACCCTGCTCCACCCCCAGCTGCCTAGCAAGGGACTTAGCAGAGGCCGTTGCTTCTTCAGCCCGGGACCTAAAGGTGTACCAATCGCTGGCCGCCCGGGTCAGCTACTCCTCCAACTCCTTGATCTGCGCTGCCAAAGGGGCGGCCTGCTCCCGAGCCATAGTTGCCTCGGCCATCATATCAGCATAGCGAAGGCAGAGGTCCTCCACCTTCGCGCTCTGTGCCAATAGAAGCTTATTGGCAGTGGCTAGCAGGTCCTTCTGCTGCCGAAGCTGGTCCCAGACATCCCTCTCCCGCCGAAGGAACAATGACTTCCCGAGGGACCGGGCCTCGAGCTCCTGATAGGCAGAATGAATGTCAAGCGCTGTGAGAAAACTCAGAAAAAGACGACACCACATGAGAAAAGAAGGAGCAAACCTAGGCGACCTCGGGTAGATCGTCGGCCACGACGGACAGCACTGTCCGCAGCGACCACTCCACCAGATAGTGGTATTGCTCAAAGGTGTCCCAGTGCCCCCCTTGGCCATGTCCTCGAGGGCAAACAGAGGCTCCCCCTCAGGGTTGTCCTAGCTTCGCCACAAGACACGCGGGTGATCCAACCCGTGGGGCTCGGGTTGTACCCGCATGAGGGCCAAGCCTCCCTCACCAAAGGACGGAGCCGGCTGCTCCATGGTGCCAGCCGCTTCAGTATCCACCACCTCCTTCCCCCAGGAAGTATTGTCGGAGGAGATTGAATGGACCTCCACTTCTCGGGCGCTCTCCTGCAACGGCGGCGGGCCTTGGACCAATGGCGGTATTGAGGCTTGCCTTGCCTCCGCCTCCACTTCCTGGGCCGTCGGCTTCACCGTGCTCATGTCGGCCCCCGCCACCCTAGCCTCGGTGGTCTCGGGGGCTTCGGTCCCCGCCACTTCGGCCTCGGTGGTCCTGAGCGCCCCGGCCTCCATCGCCTCGGCCTCAAAAGTTCGGGGGGGCTTGGTCTTGCCCTCAGTGGCCTCAGCAACTGAGGGTGCCTCGGCCCCATCTGACTCATGGGCCTCTGCCTTGTGGGGCATAGGCGTTTCCTCCCCCACTCGCTCCATGGCCGCCCCGGTAGCCTCTCCCTGGGCGACCAGCTCCTTCAGGTTGGCCTTCGCCGACTCCACGCCACGCTGTACGGTGGCCTACACCTCCACCACCCGTTGAGCGGTGGAGCCCATGCTCACCTTGAGTGACTTACACGGCGCCAGGGCAGGCACCTCCGCCTGATGCTTCTGGCTAAAGGCAAAACACCCACTTGGTCAGCATATGACCATAAAGCGAGCGGGAGACAATACGAATTCCGCTGAAAAAACACTCACCTCGAGCGAGGACACAACCGCTTCGGCACTGCGACCCTCCTCTACAATGGCGGTGGTGGCGACGGTGGCACGGCCTCTGTATCCGCTGGTGCCGATTGACCCTCGCTGGACCCCAGCGCCTCCTCAATCCTCTACGGGGGTAGTTGCATCGCCCCCGCCGCCACCTAGTCCACCTCTGCCATCGAGCCCACCGGGCTGACGGCGCGCTTCCCTAACGCCTGTGCCTCGGGCGTGTCGGCATCGGCCCTAGGGTGGGCGATCGCCGGCCCTGAGGCACCCTCCCCTCCTCCTCCTAGGAATGCTTGGCCGCTCATCGACGCCCTGACGTCAGGGAGATGGTCCAGGGGACCTCGCCCCACCTCGCTCTCATCATCTTCGTCCGAAGAGTCCGTCGATAGCAACGGCAACGGAGATGCCTCCACCAGGAGACTATCCTGCCTCTGCTGTCGGTGGCGCTTCTGTAGTTCCTCGTGCTCAAGGATCTTCCTCTTGCACTTTGCCTCCTCGGCATCCTTCCGCTTCTTCTATGCCTTAGCGTGCACCCGGTTCACCGCCCGCCACTCTGTGTCCTTAGGAACGGGTGGCGGGGAGGCTCGCACATCTCTCATCCCCTGTAGGAACGACAAACACAAATAAGGGAATGGGAAACGGTGAGGAACGAGGAGGCCTCGGGGGCTGCAGCAGCGTGTGACTTACCAGAGAGAGGTACCCCCGCGATGGGCGCATCACGAACGGGGCTAGACCACCGATCTTTAGCCACCCCTCCATCATCTCCCTCACCCGATGCAGAATCTCCTCGTCGGAGAGGGTGACGGTAGACATTCGAATGCCCTCAATCGGCCCATCCGGTGTCATCTCGAACAGGCGCCGCTGCCGAGCCATCAGCGGCAGCACCCTCCGGTGGTGGAAGGCAGCCACGACCATAGCCGCCATAAGGCTGCGGCTCCTTAGCCTCTCCAGCCCCTCTAGGAGCGGCTACAGCTTGGGCTGGTTGGCCAGTGGGACACTGTACCTCCAGTTCTCCGGCTGGCTCTCCACGATCTGCCCGGTGTAGGGGGGAAGTCCACCATTGTTGTTGTAGAGATAGAACCAGCTAGTGTACTAGCGGTGATTGGTTGACACGAGCTAGGCTGGGATGTAGAGGTGCTGCCGGTCTTAGCGCACTTAGAGAGTGCAGCCACCGGCCCTCATTGCCTTCCTCATACCTGTCATGCCTATCGGCTTGGTGGTATGCCCCGCCTAAAAGAGGTGGAGCCACAGCTCCCAATGGGGGGCAATGCCCAAGTTCCCTTCGCAGATGGTGACGAAGATGGCCGCCTGTGCGATGGAGTTGGGGTTGAAGTTGTGAAGCTCCACGCCGTAGTAATGCTAGAGCGCCCGCATGAACCGGTCCACCGGTAGGCCGAGACCACGCTTATGGAAAGACACAAAGCTCATGATGTACCTGTCACGTGGCCTCGGCTCTGGCTCGCCCGATGGAGCAATCCACTCTGGCCTATTGGGGTCGGTAACCGGGCGGAGAAGGTCATCGTCGACGAGCGACTGCAGTGTCTCCATGGACATGTCAGATGGACCCCAAGGATCTGTTGGGAGGATGATAGGGCCACCGGCCATTGCGCGGTGGAGAATGTGGCTACGGTGGTAAACCTCGCTCTGTCCCTCTCTCTCTCTCTCTCCCTCGCCCTTCTCCCTTCTTCTCCCTAGTGCTCTCTGTTCCTAGCAATGGCTCGAGGGCAGCAAAGGCGAATGTAGGTGAGGTAACGAGGGGAGGGGCGAGGCTCATTGCATATTTATGCAGGAATGGTACAAAGCGGATAGGCGACGAAATCAGGGAAGTTTCCCTCAAATCTGCTGCAGTTAATCTAGATCCGATTTTACCACCAACGTACCCACCTTTTCCTTATTAATCGTATGAATAGTTATGTCCTATCCGCTGACACAGCGTCGCGTCTGACCATAGCAGTGGCAGGCGCCGTTCCGCCTCCCCGAGAAAACCGCCTCAAAAGGTGCACCTGCCGTTGTCAGCCGATGGGGGGGAATATCCCCCACCTGATTCCTTTTAGATGAAGGAACTGGGCACCTAGTCCGTTACGGTCCAGGGGTTCGAAGGCTGGGCCCCCGATGGTTTTGACAGCCGCCCCAAGGCAACAGAGTTAGGGACAACTATGGGCGAGCCCATACATGGCCGAGGCCCAAGCAAGCGAATGCTTGGGACGCCCTAAGTCATGTCCGAGATCGGTAGGGAGGTCTCCTAATGGGATCCCACTGTAGGGAGGCATCGAGCCCCTGGGGCCAATCAAACGGCCCTGGGACCCACTAGAGAAGCCCTCTGGTACTTTTGGAGTGCGTCTTTGGACCGCTAGCCAACCCCTATCGAATGGGGGCACAGGCCTCCACTCGGACTTACCCGATAACAGCTCACCGAAAGTGTCACCGCTCACGCCCACCGAGGGTAGCCTGGAATATTCCACCCCTCCTTCTGAACAAAAAGGATGCGCAAGGGTCGCACAAAAAGCCAGGGGAACTCCTGATCGCCCTCTCGCTCTGTGTAGAGGCTTGAGGGCTCTTCCTACAACCTTACCAAGACCCAGCGACCTAGGCTCGTACTCGAGGGCTCAGCAAACAACCCCTCCTTTCGAATGAAAAGGATGCGTGAGGGTCGCACAAAAAGCCAGGGGAACTCCTGACTGCCCTCTCGCTCCGTGTAGAGGCTAGGGGGCTCTTCCTGCAACCTTGTCAAGACCCAGCGACCCAGGCTTGCACTCGAGGGCTCAGCAAACAACCCCTCCTTCTGAACGAAAAGGATGCGCGAGGATCGCACAAAAAGCTAGGGGAACTCCTGATCGCCCTCTCGCTCCGTGCAGAGGCTCGGGGGCTCCTCCTGCAACCTTGCCGAGACCCAGCAACCTAGGCTCACACTCGAGGGCTCGGCAAACAACCCCTCCGTCCGAACAAAAAGGATGCGCGAGGGTCGCACGAAAAGCCAGGGGAACTCCTAATTGCCCTCTTGCTCTGTGCAGAGGCTCGGGGGCTCTTCCTGCAACTAGGTCGAAGACAAGCAACCCGAACTCATAGGGAAAAATGCGATAAAGGGCACCGAGCCCGTTACGGTCCAGGGGTTCAAAGGCTGGGCCCCTAAGGGTTTCGACAGCTGCCCCAGGGCAACAAAGTTAGGGACAACTATGGGCGAGCCCATACATGGCCGTGGCCTAAGCAAGCGATCGCTTGGGATGCCCTAAGTTGTGTCCGAGACCGGCAGGGAGGTCTCCAAATGGGATCCCACCATAGGGAGGCATCGAGCCCCCAGGGCCCATTGAACGGCCCTAGGACCCACTAAAGAAGCCCTCTGGTACTTTTGGAGTGTGTCTCTGGACCGCTAGCCAACCCCTATCGAATGGGGCATAGGCCTCCACTCGGACTTACCCGATAACAGCTCACCGGAGGTGTCACTGCTCGCGCCCACTGAGGGTAGCATGGCATCCTCCATCCCTTCTTCCGAACGAAAAGGATGCGTGAGGGCCACACAAAAAAGACAGGAGAACTCCTGATCGCCCACTTGCTCCGCGTAGAGGCTCAGGGGCTCTTCCTACAACCATGCCGAAGACTCAGTGATCCGAACTCACACTCATGGGCTCGGCAAACGCAATAAAACCCCTCGCACGACATAAGAAAAGCCTCTGGAGGAATAAATCCACTCCCCAAGGGCCTCAGGGGACACACTCGGCGGGTGTGCTTGCGCGCACCCATCGAGGCCTCGAGTATGAAACACCATCCCACCAGGAGCTGCCACGAGTCGAGTCTCATCAAAACCTCAGGGAGAGCGCTCACACTCTCCCTGAGGCTCGAAGGCTACTATTGGGTACCATAAAAAGGGGTCCCCTAAATGAAAACTAAAAAAATCGCTTAGACCCTATCAAAATCAAAGCCAAGAGACAACTATTGGCTAAACCCCGGCCTTGTCCGAGGACACCTACTCTCCGCCTCGCTAGAGGCCTCGCACGAGAGGCCTTAGACGGCCTACTGATCCTCCACCTCGCTCGAGGCCTCGCACAAAAGGCCTCGGACAGGAAACCGATTCTCCGTCTCGCTCGAGGCCCCGCGCGTAAAGCCTCGGATGAGGTGCCGATTCTCCGCCTCGCTCGAGGCCGGCTCGGCAACAACCCCGTCGCCTCTGCCTCGACCGATCTCCCTGACAGAACGTCACGTCCAATTAATGAAACCAACCACTCCCGCAACATCAGCCGGACGACGGCTCGACACAGCAGAGTGGCCGATGAGACGGGAAGTCGCATCAACACCATGCCATCCGGGACAGGATGGGGCAGGGGTTACCGGCCGCTGTGCTTGGTACTGTGTCCACGACCAACGCCTGCACTGCACTGTGCTACCTAACCCCTGCTCCAGGAACAACGCGGCGTTGGGAGTGAAATCTAGGCCACTATAGCCTCGGAATCAGTGTACAGGACCAACTGCTCACTCCAAGCCTTGGCAATCCACTTCAGGGTCTCGACAGCCTCGGGATTCACGCCCGTCGAGCCCTCCACGATGGCTCGGCCTCGGCACCAACTGAGTCTCGGCTCTTTACATGGTCAACACACAGCGACCGGTACGTCGTCTGCCATGCCCTGCGTCAAGTTATCACTGGAGCTGCCATGTCGCACAGGATTGGGTGTGACCGGCGCGTCGCTCTAGTGCATCAAGGACAAAGGCCGCTCCATCGACCATGCCGTCACAATGACAAGCTACAAGGCTCGGAAACGCCACCTCTGCTCATAGGACGCCACGTAGCGAATGCATGTATCACCCCTGTCCCCCCTTCAACTATAAAAGGGAGGGACCGGGGCCGTTTCTAGGGGGGCTCACGTGATAGACGAACACGACACACACATTGACGACAGGCACAGACGGTTGGTCACAAATAGAAGGAAGACTTAGATGCTTAGACAAACACACGCCCTACACTCTATGACACGCGCGCTTTTCCGCTGCCTGAGATCAACATCTCAGGCAATCCACACCGCTCCACGCAGAGACCTAGGACTAGCTCCCTCTCTCGCCCTGCTTGTAACCCCCTACTACGAGCACTTCGGTGAAAGAAATACAAGATCGATCTCTCAGACTGGACGTAGGGCACCTATTGCCTGAACCAGTATAAACCTTGTGTCTCTTTGCATTACCATCCGGGATTAGAGGCACGCAATATATTTTCACTAGTTGGTTGAGGATCCGCCAGTCCAAAACACCGACAACATTGCACACAGTATGACCAGGCGAAGATACGATTGAGAGAGCATTACGTTGGAAATGGCAGCAAAGTTGACGACGGCCAACTCAACAAGGTACGCGGTGCCGTTGGACGGTTAGGTGATCGATCCACCTCGACAGCTACCACTTGGTAGCTAGTCAATAGCACGCGATGGCTCATATTAACTTAATGCGATATAATGATGTACGTCAGTGATGAGGTGTGAAACAACATGTCCCTAACATGATCAGCAATAAGAAACCTGAAAAAACTTCACATGTCACTAATAAAAGAGAAACCTAGAATAAATTTCACGTGTCTCTAGAATGTACCCGTCTCTGATGTGTTACCTAGCAAAGACCGGCTTCAAAGATGGTTACAGAATAGACAAGTCTTTTGATACTCATTCGTCAGAGACGGGTATGGTTCCTATGTGTCTCTAAACAAACTATACTAGGCGCATGGTGGATAGACATGTCTCTAATAATCCTACATCTGTGCCGTCTTCTGCTCCATCATATGTGCCAGATACTCAAATGTGGGTACGTGCTCGAATCATTTAGACTGGAATTCTAAAAAATAGGGCCATCATGGTGGATGCACAACCGAGTTTCAGTTGAAAACTGATAATTCATATACTAACCATAGTTATCCACTTACTCCATTTTAAATTGTAAGTCATTTTGCCATTTAACTATATATGTATCTAAAAATAATATATATATGTAACAAAAATTATGTCTTAAAAAACCATAATGACTTGTAGTTTGTAAAATAAATCCATCTCTAGAGTTGTCGTCAAACTTTCATAAAGCCATAATGACTTATAATTTTTACACAAATGATGGGGGTGAGCTGTTTATGCTTGATATTACGTCCTCCATTCTCAAATAAATCCATCGATAGAGTTGTCGTCAAACTTTTTTTTTTAAATGTGACCTTCTACGAAATAATGTTAACAACTATAACACCAAATTAGTACAGCAAGTATTCTTTTCTATAAATTTAGTTGAACTTATAAAAGTTTGACTAATGACAATTACTATAACTGATGATGCTGGCACACAAAAGTAAAATGTTTTAATACAGTACGAACACCGGTAGAACAAACAACGGGGATGAAAATCTGTATATCACCCGTGAAGGTAGGTGGGTGGAGCTGGAGGTCTGTGCGCTTGCTCTGGCAATCGATTGAGCAGTGCCATCCATCCTCCTACCCTACACGTTGTGCCCCTCCGCCCTCGGAGGAAGTGAGCTCACCGTGCCGCCAGCTCCGAGACTGGCAAGGAGCGCTAGCATCAAGACACGGTAGATGAACGATAGTGCCAGGATGTGGACATGTGGTAGCTAGAAGAGCGGTGTGGGGACACCATCGCCCGGGAGCCATCAAGAGCGTTCACTATGTAAAAAACGATTTATAGCAACAGGATAATTTTTTTTTTTGTAGAAACGACTGGTGATAGAGTCGTTCCTACAGTGACGTGCTCAGAAGCCTAGAGACCAGCTGCCCCAACAAATGGAACAGCAGGGGTGGCTAGTGAAATAAGCCGCTCCTACAAATGAGTCGGATTTGTAGGGGCGGCTTACTCACCAGCCGCCCCCGGTGTTGCTATTTATAGGGGCGGCTGGTGATTGACTGCCCCTACAAATGCCCCATGTATAAATACATGCGATTTGTAGGGACGGCTCAATTACCAGTCGCCCCTATAAATGACGCACATATAAAATAAACTGCAGCACCTTCTTTCTCCTCAGGTCACTCACTCCAACCCGTGAAAAAAAGGTGGTGAGGCCTTAGGCACCTCCCAAAAATTACTCTACTAAGGGAAAAGGTTTTGGTCCCAAATCCTTTGGTGAAAAGGTTGTAGAAGATAAGAAAATGCTATTCCATATTTTTTTAAAATTTTAATGGTTGGTTAGTGAGTAATTAGAGTTTTGCTTTTCTCTCTCTTCTATGGTGCTTGAGCTACTTATAAAGCAAATTAGACCCAAGTTTTGAATGTACTTGGGTAAATTAGGTAGGGGAACAAGATTATACCCTTATTTGGTCCATGTTTCTTGATTTTAGTGAACAATTAGTTAGTTTTATAGATGTTTCATGTGCATATAGATCTAGATCTAGGGTTTGTTTTTTTATTAATTTTATTTTTGTAAATTTATGTTTGATGAAATTGGACTAGGGTTTGCATGAAAGATATTGGGTAAAATATAATTGTTGCTAATTGTTGTCTTTGAAATTGTTTATTGTAATCAACAAATATATATTTTAACTATTTATCGATAAATGGGCCATTAATTAATTTTCCTCTACCATGGTGTGTTTGTATGCTTCATGTAATTATATTTTATTTATATTCATATATATCTAAAGTATATACAATTATTCTCAAGTATATATATATGTATATATATATATATGAATAAGTAGTCTTTAATGTTTGTTTTGTTGTTGTTGTAAAAGATGGAGTATAGGAACTCTTGGATGTATGGTTCGTTAAGGTTTAAGGCGGGTTTCTGTGAAGAGGTGGATAAATTTATTGAAGCCACAAAGAAGCATACAACGACGTTGACAGAGAATAAGGATACAATTATTTGTCCCTGTAAAGATTACAAGAACCGTATGGCATGGACAGATGTGACTATCATAATATCACATTTGATTATGCGAGGACTTGTTGGGGACTACATAGTGTGGATTCATCATGGTGAAACGGTTATTGTTAACGACGAAGATGAGGAGGAATACGACGACGAAACCCTAGAATCCCTGTCCCAAGATTCAGCAGAGCTTGATGCACGAATGGATCCCGAGTTTGGCAATGAACAAGGTGGTGATGCTGGTGGTTGGGATGGTAACGACGAAGGTGGTGCCAATAATGATGGTGGAGCACGTGTCGTGGATGAAGATGATTTGGAGGACATGATTCGAGCCCTTGGACTAGAGATTTTGCTAAAGAGCCTGAAAGATCTAGAAAATTTGGAAAGGGTGACAAAAGCATCGAAGGAGACTGTGTATGGTGTTGAAAATGGTTGTCCGACACATTGGACATTGCTACATTTTGTGCTTGAGCTGCTCATCCTAAAGGCTAAGTACGACTGGTCAGACTATAGTTTCAATGATCTATTGCGTCTCCTATCATGGGTGCTGCCACAACCAAACTTAGTTCCCGCCAACACATACCAAGCGAAGAAGGTCATAAGTCCATTGACAATGGGGATTGAAAAAATCCATGCATGCCCCAACCACTATATACTTTTTCATGGCAAAATGTTCTGTCACTAGATGAATGTCCTCAGTGTGGGGCCAGCCGGTACAAGAACAATGACCTTTACGGTGGGGAAGAAGCCTCCATGGGAAAAAAGTGGAATAAAAAGGGTACAAAAAGGTGGTGCATGAATCTCAACCCCCAGAGGACACTCCATTAGGTAATGATGCAAAGTAGAGAAGAATTACTGCCTTGGTAATGTGGTACCTGCCAGTGACCGACCGCTCAAGACGTATCTTCCTCAACCCTAAAGAAGCCGCACTTATGACATGGTGGGATGATGAGCGCAAGGTGGATGATGATAAGATTGCACACCTGGCTGATTGTAGTCAGTGGCAAAGGTTCGTAAGAAGCACAAAGAATTCAGCGATGACCCAAGGAATGTATGGTTTGGCTTGAGCACCGATGGAATGTATCCCTTCAATGAGAGGATGAGCGACCATAGCACTTGGCTAGTGATCTTGATCATGTACAATATCCCAACATGGTTGTGTCACAAGAAAAAGTACCTTCTCCTCACTATTCTTATTTCTGACCCTAAATAACTAGGCATTGATATAGACGTGTTCCTCGAGCCTTTGATGTAAGAAATAGAAAGGCTATGGAGGCATGGGGAGCTGATGTACGATGCAATTCTCAAGGAGGACTTCATATGTAGAGCAATAATATTTGTTACTACCAATGATTACCCCGTGCTATTTGCTTTGTCTGGATAGATCAAAGGGAAGACAGGATGCTTGGTTTGCTTCGATGGTACTACATGGGTGTACCTGGATGCATCTAAGAAGATAGTTTACCTAAGGAACCGACACTTCTTAAAGACAAGTCACAAGTACCGTAGCAAATTGTTCTTTAGATTTTATGACAACACCCCAGAGATTGGACCCCCTCCAGAGAGATGTCATAACGAAGAATACATGTACAGAATGATGAAAAACATACGCATCATCTATGGAAAGAATAATCCGGATGGGACAAACAGAGATAGAAGCACACCTCCTGTCGAAGCGTACCTTTCAAGAAACAATCGATCTTCTTTCAGTATCTACCTTATTGGCCAGACTTGGAGGTCCCCCATGCCATTGATGCTAGACACGTGTAGAAGAATGTCTTTGAAAGTCTCATTGCTACCTTGATGGACACAGACAAGTCAAAGGATGGTCTAAAATCATGGAAAGACATGGTGCAGCTAAATGTGATGCCATAGCTTCACCTGGTACCTGAGGCTAATGGAAAATACACTCTGCCCACGATATGCTTCAACCTAACACCAGACGAGAAGAGAGCTATATGTACTTTCCTGAGGGGGGTCAAAGTCCCAACTGGGTTTTCAGCGAATGTGAAGAAGCTAGTGTCAATGAAGGACTTGTCAATAACACACTATAAGGCTCACAATTGTCATGTGATGCTGACAGTGTTTCTACCTATTGCAATCAGGGCTATAAAGCCAGAGTTCTTAAAAATGGCCATCACCTGCATGTGCTACTTTGTTTTGAAGATCTCACAAAAGACGATTGGCAAGCAAGAGCTAAGTGACCTACATGAATTTATGGTGGAGATACAAAACCAACTAGAGATATGTTTACCTCCTGCTTTTTTTTATATAATGCCACATCTCATGATTCACATGGTTCATCAGATATAGGCGCTGGGCCCTTGCTACTTGCATGAAATGTGGTCCTATGAGCGGTTCATGTCGGTTCTAAGTCGATACGTGCATAATCGAGCATACCCAAAGAGCTCCATGATAGAGGGTTATAGTACTGAAGAAGTCATTGAGTGCTGTCAAGAGTACCTAAAAGTATATAAAGGGATTGGTAAACCTGATTCTCATCACAAGGGTAGGCTGGCTAGGAAGGGCACCAGTGGTAGAAAAGTGTTCATCGACCATGATTACAAAGAGGTGAGTCGGGTGCATTACAGTTTCTTGCAGAGTACACAACTGATACGACCATTCATTGATGAATACTTGGCTATCATTATGGTGGAGAGAAATGGTTGTTCGGATGATTGGGTCATGAAACAGCACAAGCAATGACTAACTATATGGTTGAAGGACTAAAACATACCACCTGAAGAAACCATAGACTCTATTACCATCAGTAGGTTGGCGGAGGGGCCATCGAGACAAGTGACATCTTGGAATGCTTATGACATCAATAGGTATACATACTATACCCATGCAAAGAATAGTAAATATGTGAACCAAAACAGTGGCGTTCGAATAGAGGCTCTCGATGGATTGGGGCGAAAGATCCAATACTTTGGCATCATTCAAGAGATATGGGAACTTGACTATGGAAGGGATATAACAGTGGCCCTATTTCGATGTTGCTAGATCAAACAACACCAACTGAACGAGATTGGATCTAGAGTCCTGGACCTCGAGAATCTAGGCTACCAAGATGACCCTTGGGTGCTCACTTCACGTGTCACACAAGTTTTCTATATGTCTGACCCACAAAGTAACCTCCTCCAAAGAAGAAGACAAAGCACGTGGTTGCCTCTAGGAAACAACACATTATTAGAGTTGATGGCGTGGACGATGTTGAAGCTTATAATAACTATGATGAGATGTCGCTATTTACAGACGTTACTAAGAAGATCAGTGTTGTGAAAAAGAACATGCCTAAAGATATATTGCCATGGGAACAAAAAGGTGTCAACGGGAAAGTCGTTACAGCGGGCTAGCTAGTTGTTGAATGTGGAGTGTTTGTATAAGTGTGTGTTTGTAAGACTTTATTTATGCATGTGTGTGAGACTATATATTTATGTATGTGTGTAAGACTATATATTTATGTATGTGTGTGAGACTACATTTATGCATGTGTGTAAAACTACCCTTTGCAACATCCAGATAAATCTATTTGAACATCCACTTTATTACTACTAAAACTTTATGAAATCACTTAACACTTTATGAAATGAAGAAATGGACAAAATAAAAGTAGAAGATCTTGACGAGTTATACAACTTTTATATTCATCACCTTTACAACTGAAATCATTTAGTGATTGAAAATCAGGTTTGAAGCTGTTATTTCCTCAAATTCAAAATTTGAACTGTTCAAATTTTATTAAATAAAAAGATGACCAAAATAAAAGTTATAGATAGTGATGTGTTCAACAACTTTTATATTCATCACCTTTATAGCTGAAATCATTTAGTAGTTGAAAATCAGGTTTGAAGCTGTCATTTTCTGAAATTTAAAATTTGAACTGTTCAAATTTTGTCAAATAAAAAGATGACCAAAATAAAAATTATAGATAGTGATGTGTTCAACTACTTTTATATTCATCACCTTTACAACTAAAATCATTTATTGGTTGAAAATCAGGTTTGAAGTTGTTATTTTCTAAAATTTAAAATTTGAATTCTTCAAAATTAGTGATAAACATAGATGACTAGACTAACATGATAGAGCATGATTTTAGAAAATTTTAGGAAAAAAACCATCACATTTGGAGTTAGTATGAGGAAGAAAAACTAGTTACAAGTTTCAGCCACAGATTAAAAAAAGAAATCACACTTGTTCATCATTGATCATTATGAACAGTTGTGCTTTTTCTTTTTAATCTCTAGGTAAAATTTGTAACTAGTCTTTCTCCCTCATACTAACTCCAAATGTGATAATTTTTTTCCTAAAATTTTCTAAAATCATGCCCTATCAAGTTACTGTATTGATTTGGTCATTCTTTTCGTTTGACAAAGTTTGAACAATTCAAATTTTCAAATTAAAAAAAATGACAAGTTCTAACAAGATTTTGAAATACCAAATGATTTCAGCTGAAAAAGTGATGAATACCAAAATTATATAACTCATCAAGATCTACAACTTTTATTTTGGTTATTTCTTCATCTGACAAAGTGATAGTAAACATTGTTCACAAATCAACATGTTTCTCGTATAGTTTATGAAACTATGAGTGATATGTGGATTTGTGAACAATGTGTACTGACACTTTGTTAAATGAAGAAATTATCAAAATAAAAGTTGAAGATAGTGATGAGTTCAACAACTTTTATGTTCATGACTTTTCTAGTTGAAATCATTTAAGGTTTCAAAATCTTGTTTGAAGTTACCATTTATTAAAATTCAAAATTTAAACTGTTAAAATTTAGTCAAATAAAAAGATGGCCAAAATAAAAGTTGTAGATAGTGTTGTGTTCAACAACTTTTATGTTCATGACTTTCTTATTTAAAATCATTTAAGGTTTCAAAATCTTGTTTGAAGTTGCCATTTATTGAAATTCAAAATTTGAACTTTTCAAATTTTGTCAAATGAAAAGATGACCAAAATATAAGTTGTACATCTTGATGAGTTCTACAACTTTGATGTTTACAAAATTTTCATTTGAGGTAATTTCGTGTGCTAAAATTCTATTAGTTGTTTTGAAATTCAAATTTTCAATTTTTAAAATATTGTTTTTGTAAAGAAGAAAATATAGAATTATATCTATATATAATAAAATTGTTTATATATACATATATTTATATATATAGAATAATCAAAAAACTAATATATAAATTTACACTATGTTCTTTATATATGAATGAATTATAGAATTAGTAATTAAAATAAATTGAAAAATATTTGTACGGGTGGCTAACTCAGGAACCGCCCCTACAAATCGATTTGTAGGGGCGGCTAACTTAGGAACCGCCCCTACAAATGAACTCCGGTATATAAACAAGAGCCCGCGGGTAGGCAAAAATTTTTCTAATTCTGGGCGCTATTTTCCTCCACGATGCCGGCAGGCGACCTCTGTGCCCTACCTCCGCTGCCTCTATGCCCTACCTCTATCGCCTCCGTGCCCTACCTCCATCGTGTAGTACCTCCCCCGATTAGCCTCCAACCCATGGTCTGTCTCCTACCCTACGCGCCGCCGTTCCCCCCGTGGCTAGGGTTTCTGCCGCCGTTCCCCTTCCCACGATAGCTAGGGTTTCCACTACCGGTGCCCATGCTCCCTCCCCCCGGTGGCCCTGGTGCCCGTGTGCTCTCCCTCCACCGGTGGCCCCAGTGTCGGTGCACCCCAGCATCCCTACTCCCTCCCCGGTAGCTCTGGTACTCGCCGTGCGCTCCGGTGTCCGCTCTCCCTCTGTGCGGCCTCGGTGCTGGTGTGCCCCGACGTCCCTGCTCCCTCCCCTGATGGCTCTAGTACCCATTTGCTCTGGTGTCCACCACCCTTTTTTGGCTCTGATAGTTTCGTGTTCTGTTTTTTGATTTGATTGTTACAGTGGTAGCCATTGATTTGATTGCTGCAGTTGACATTCATCAAGATTGCAATGTGGTCTTCGGTGTTAATGAATTAAGCCATAAATTGGTAACTTAAGACATGGACCATAAGGAAGTGATTGCTATTGGCACTTTTGAAAATCTAGACAGTACGATAGTTGCTTGTTATGTTTCATATTTCTCATAATCACTAGTGCTAACAAGCACTAAAAGTGCATGCTCTAGGTATGAGCTGCTAGCAGCTTTGTTAGGTTGTAGTTAACTTTGTGAGGTGTTCGGTCTCTGCTTGGGTGTATTCCATCTTGTGTGTTTGACTAATTAGTACTACAAAGCTTGTCGAGACATTTATATAGTGTATCTTCATGGACATTACGTACACCAAAACTGAATAGCTAGCTAGCTAGGGGAACTAGCAAGCTAATAGTAAGTACATCTGAACATTGGGATCTGGCATATCTTGACTTGCATTGGGATCTTTCCGTGCATGTTGTGTTCATTGGCACCTAGCTCTCTCAAAGAGGGCCATGCATGCATGAAATGCAGCACTAGCTAATAGCTATACTATGATACTACTAGATTAGTAGTTGTCTGGCCATTTGGCTTTAATTTCGTGCTTTGATAGAATATAGAAGATGATCTTGCTAGCTAACGGCTCCATCATTCTTGTTGCATCACGGCCACTGCATTATTTGGTTGGATGAAAAGGGAGAGCAAAAAGGCGACAATCATATTGTCTCTCTTCTGCTTTTGAATGCTATTTAGTTCGAACAATATATAGCTGACAATTGCATCCTTTCTTTTTCTTTGAAACAAAAGAGACTAATGGAGTTTGCTCTAGGCGGCAAAATACACTTATGTTACTTAATTAGAACATTGGAACTTTCCTTTATTAATTCATGTTAGATATTTTGTAGATGTTTCAAGCATCATTTCTTCACCCGAATCAGTCCACTAGCAAACTTTCAAGTTCCTAAAATAGAAGTTCCAAATTTTATCAAAATTCCAAGATCGGATCATGTTACATTCTTCTTCATGATAATGAAATAGAAAATAGAGAAATCTCAGTTTATTGTTGTCTTCCATCAATGCCACTTTAGTTGGTTTAAAGGCATCACTAGCTTAATTAGTTTAACATAAATTGATTACTAGCTAGTAGCTAGATATCGTATATAATATTAGAAAGACCAGGGAGATGATTCTAGCTAGTTGCTATGATTCTGATCTCACCTATTAATTTCTTTTTTCATGATTCTTTTTCATTTCTTTTGTAGTGCCCCAGTAGTCTAGCACTAGTAGGTAACATTGATATATTTGCAGTGCACTTTCTGAATTGCGCATGCATTAGCAAACGTCACATTAGCAAATGTCACATTAGCAAACGTCACATTAGTAAATTGATGCTTCTAGCAATGCCAATGGTACCTGCTGCACTTCTACCATTGTTTCTGCATCACCAACACTATATTATTATGGTGCTTCAGTCTTAAAATACAATATTTGACTCTACTCAAACACATAGAATGGCATAGTTCAATGGTGTCCACACATTAGGTTCTCCACCATGTGAAGAAATAAAAATTCAATTTATTTTCCATAATACTTCATGTAACATTGCAACACGGTCCCTACACTGCATGATAGGCAATCAAGAGGTGGACTTCAAACTTTATGTAGGCACTCTTTTTTCCATTTAGAATTAAAATATCATGTGAGAAAGAACCATTGGTTCTAATCTTTATCACAAGTTTGATGTCAGACATATTTCCTTGTCGTACATATATAATAGTATGCAAGGGGATACAAATGACTCGACACTTGTTCAAATGAACCAAAATGTTGAGCACAGCTATGTGATAGAGATTACCAAATGGTCTCAACAAGGATAAAACAATGCAAATGACTGAAACACTAACTGCAGTAACAAAGATGTCTAGGATTGGATAGATCAACCTACAATGTTATACTAACTCAGAGAAAAACTAACTTACACAGACTATGTATGAAGTATTCTAACATATGTTAAGACCAAATATAGCAATCCTACTGATCTTCTTTCAACTTCATTGTCTTTTGCATGTGTTTCTAGCACAAATTCATTGGTTAACTATTACACATGGAAAAACAATGCGCCTAAAAAGTTAGAAATTGAAAAATGAAGGCATGTCAGTGCAAATTAAATCAAATCACAATGAAATGATATTACCTCATAACTTGTGCAAGGTTTGCTTCTGGATTGGAAGTTGTCAAAGAACTATCCCCATATCTACAACTATTTTGTCAATTCATTCAAAGTCAACTAAAGCTTACAGACCGCACCTGCAAAAACAAATTACAATGCACCAAATTAAACTACACATGCACCAAATCAATCAAATTATAGATGCATCTAATCGAAGAAGCAAGGGCCAGGCTTTTAGAAATCCAAGCATGGTCCAAAGCTAGTTGATTTACCTATATGGAAGGCTGCTATAGGTGAAACCAGGCCGGCATTGGTATGCTCGCTTGCTTCCACGCATCCATCTAGTTTGTCCTCTGCTGTTGCTTCTCTAGTTCTGTCGGCCGATGATGCAAACTATAGCAATCTGAGGTGGTTGTGGGTATTCTTCCTATTGGTGCTTTTTTGTCTTCTTCTGTTATCTCGTGTCTTTCATCAAACCATGGGATACGTCCATTCCCATGCAACTGTTGTAGGCATGTGAAAGCATCTAGGCCCCTAGTTGGGTTTCAGTGATTAATGACAATACATGGTTACTATGACTAATGTATGTTTTGTAGAGGCAATTAAGTTAGGTCATGGTAATAAAGATCGATTGGCTATCATGGTGGTCATGCCCCTACGATGGAAATTGTTTTGGTTTTCAAAGGATGAACGACAAGGTTAAGGATGGACTAGTTCTAAGTGTCGATTGGAGTTGAAGAGACACTTAGAGTAGTTTAGGACTTTGTTATTCCTTTGGCCATACTATTAAGGGGGGTATGGATGGGTAGCTTAACCTAGGTAGTCTAGTGGGTTAGGTGTGGTGCACACTTGCTAATCCTAGCACTAGGTAGCTCCTAAAAAGCCCTTAGATCCATTGGAGCAAACTTCATTCACATACATTCAAAAGTTGGAAGTGAATGGATGGTCAAATACTGACCGGACGCTGGCTCTGGTGTGACCAGACGCTGGCTCAGGGTCCGATCAGTTCATTTGACCAAGGTGTTTTCGTCTGGTGCGACCGAACGCTGAGAGGTCAAGTGACCGGACGCAGGCAGTGTCCGGTCAACTCTAGTAAGGTTCTAGAGAGGGAAAATCTCGACCAGACATGTCCGGTCAGTGCTGACCGGACGCTGGCCAGCGTTCGGTCACACTGTAAACACTAGAGTTCGGGGTGAACTGACCGGCGTGTCCGGTCAACATGACCGGTTTGTTTTTCATCCCATGTTATAAATACTTCCTCCATTCATGTCTAGGGGTACTTCTGCTCATTCCAACAGCTGAGAAACACCTTTGAGAGTGCCAAGAAGAGCAAGGTCCTAGTGAGGTGATTGAGATTTGAGAATCCCAAAGAGAGCCCTCATTAGTGAGATCAAGAGTAGCAAAGTGTGCATCCACCCTTCTCATTAGGCTTGTCTTGGTCAAGTGAGAGTTCATGCTTGTTACTCTTGGTGATCGCCATCGCCTAGATGGCTTGGTGGTGATTGGGAGCTTGATGATCATCCGGCAGTGCTTGTGGATGACCCAACTCAAGTTGTGAGCGGTTGTGGGTGATTCATCGTGATGGAGTTTCGAAGAATCAACCCATAGAGAGCACTTGATCCTTGCGTGGATCAAGGGGGAGTTACACCCTTGCGCGGGTGCTCCAATGAGGACTAGTGGGGAGTGGCGACTCTCCGATACCTCGGCAAAACATCATTGCGTTCCTCCTTCTCTCTTTACTTTGAGCAATTCAATTCTTGTCATTTACATTCCTAGAATTGCCATGCTAGAGTAGGATTGGAACTTAGGGTGCTAAACTTTTGTGCGTTAGATCAATAGAAACACTTTCTAGGCACAAGGGGTTAATTGGGCTAATCGTAGAGTTTAGTTATTGCAAAGAAATTTAGAATTAGCCCAATTCACCCCCCTTTGGGCATCTTGATCCTTTCAATCGGTATCGGAGCCTTGTGCTCACGTATTTAGGCTTAACCGCCTAGAGAAAGATGTCTCATGGGGATGGACCTCCTCCTATCTTTAAAGGGGATGATTTTCCATATTGGAAAATCCACATGGAGGCGTACTTAGAAGCTCTAGACATTGGAATACTTAGAGCTGCTTCACAAGGTTTCCCAAAACCTCAGGATGCCACACACCCACAAGGCGATGAGTTGAATTATGAAAAATGGAATGCAAAGGCTAGAAACACCATATTTAGAGGCCTTTGTAAAGATGTGTTCAACCGGGTGAGGAACCACAAAGACGGCCATGCACTATGGTCGGACATTTGTGCGCTCCGTGGGGGAACAAAGAGTGAGTATGAGGAACGCTATCATCTTGTCATGAAAAAGCTCAACTCTTTTGAAATGCTTCCTAAAGATTGTGCTAATGAAATATATTCTCGTTTGAATGTTCTTGTAGAGGAAGTCAATGGGCTTGGACTCACTGAAATGCAACCATCCGATGTTGTAAGAAAGATCTTGAGTGTCCTCCCCATTGACAAATATGGGCATATTGTGACCGTGCTTCATCAAGGTGATCTTTCCACCGCTACACTGACACAAATCTTGGGGAAGATCAATGCTCATGAGATGTACATGCACATCACACCTCAAGATGACTCATCCTCTACTAAGAAGAAAGAAAAAGATTTAGCATTCAAAGCTAGTCAAGAGAAGGGCAAAGCAAGGCTTGAGTATGAGAGCTCAAGTGATGATGAAGTTGATGATGCAAGCCTTGCTCTTATGGTGAGAAAAAATGCCAAGATGCTAAAGAAGCTAAACAAGAGTGGCATCAAGTTCAATGGCAAGAAGAAGAAGTTCTTCACTAGCTCTAGAAGGAAGCCAATCTCTGAGATGGATTGTTACAATTGTGGAGAACTTGGTCATCTAGCTCACCAATGCACAAAGCCCAAAAAAGACAAGTTCAAGAACAAGAACAAGGACAAGAAAAATGACTCAAGTGATGAAGATAAGAAGAAGAAAGACAAGCCATACAAGAAGAGAGATGGCAAGAAGAAGGACTTCCACAAGAAGAAGAAGAGTGGAAAGGCATACATCATCGGTGATTGGCTCACGGACATTGATTCATCTAGTGGCTCATCCGATGATGATAGTGACAACGAGAAGGTGGCCACCATTGTTATTGACTCTTCATCATCTTCACCGCCATCATCCTCTACACACCTATGCCTTATGGCCAAGGGTGAACGCAAGGTATCAAATGATGACGAAAGTAGTGGTGATGAACATGCCAGTAATGATGATAGCGATAGTGATGATGATGAATATGAATCACCTTCTTATGATGATCTTGTTAAATTGCTAAATAAATACTCCATGATCATTATAAAGACTAGAGCTAAGAATGACAAGCTAGAAGCTAAAAATGATTCTCTTTTAGCTAAATGTGATATAGCTGAAAAGGCTAGTGTTGAGCTTAGAGAAGCAAATGAAGCTATGTCATCCAAACTCAAGGAGCTCAAATCTTCTAAGAAAGAGCTTAAAGATAAACATGATAAACTTGAGAGGATGCATAAAGAGCTCATCACTAGCCATAATATGCTAAAAGATGAATATACTACTCTTAAGATTAATCATGATAATCTTGTTATTGCTCAAGAATATTTATCCAATGAGCCACATGATGCTACTAACAATGTTGTTAAGATTGATATAGCTACATCATGTGATGATTTGATCATTGAGAGCATTGAGCAAAGTTCTAGTAGCAAGGGCAAGCAAGTGGTTGAGGCCGATGATTATGATGAGTTTGTCAAGCTCAAGAATGATAATGAAAAGCTCAAGAAAGATCTTGAAGAACTCAAAACCACCAAGTCTATAATGCTAGAAACTCTTGTTCATGATGATGGGTTGATACTTGAGAATGAGAAGCTCAAAAAAGAAAATAAGAAGCTCAAGGAAGAGAAAAACAATGATGCTCTTAAAGAAGAGAACAAGAAGCTCAAGTTGGAGAAAGAGCATCTCAAAATTGGATTGAGCAAGTTCACTAGAGGCAAGTATCTTCAAAGTGAGCTACTAATGAACACCGTCATGAAGATGGATAGAAGTGACATTGGGTACATGGAAAACAAAGAGAAGAAGGCTCAAGCTCAACAACATAAGCCAAAGCCAAAGAAGTGTTTTGAGTGTGGATAAGAAGGCCACTTTGCTCATGAGTGCAAAACTCCACCACCACAACCCTTGCCTAAGCATGCTAGACCTTTTGCCTTCAATGCTCACTACATGCTTAGAAAGGATTCTAGTGGAAAGATGAAAGTCATGTTCTTAGGACCTCCCAATAAAAATAGGCCTAAGAGGATTTGGGTTGCTAAGTCACTTGTTGAGAAGGTGAAGGGCCCTCAACAAGTTTGGGTTCCTAAAGCTTGATCTCTTGTGTGTAGGTGAACTACAAGACTGGTGGAAGTCATTGGGTTATTGATAGTGGTTGCACACAACATATGACCGGTGATCCTCGTATATTCACCTCACTAGATGAAGAAGTAGATGGACAAGAAAGAATCACATTTGGAGATAATTCAAAGGGCAAGGTTAAAGGATTGGGCCAAGTGGCAATATCAAATGATCATTCTATCTCAAATATGCTATATGTTGCTTCTTTGAGTTTCAACTTGCTATCCGTTGGACAATTGTGTGATCTTGGCTTCCAATGCTTGTTCACCGAGAAGGAAGTTGTTGTATCTAAGAAGGATGATGATCAAGTGATATTCAAAGGATTTAGATATAACAACCTATATCTAGTGGATTTCACCTCTGAAGATGCAAATTTGAAGACTTGTCTATTCACCAAAACAACACTTGGGTGGCTATGGCATAGAAGACTTGCTCATGTTGGGATGAGCTCAATCAAGAAGCTAATGAAGAATGATTTGGTGAGAGGGTTGAAGGATGTGAAGTTTGAGAAGGACAAGCTTTGTAGTGCATGTCAAGCTGACAAGCAAGTTGCAAATACTCATCCAACCAAAGCTTTCATGTCAACCACAAGAGTGCTAGAACTCCTTCACATGGACTTATTTGGGCCAACAACATACAAGAGTTTGGGAGGAAATCTTTATTGTCTTATGATTATTGATGACTATTCGAGATATACATGGGTATTCTTCCTTCATGATAAATCTGAAGTTGCATCATGCTTCAAGAAGTTTGCCAAGAGAGCACAAAATGAATTTGAAGTGAAGCTCAAGAAGATAAGAAGTGATAATGGGAAGGAATTTGACAACACAAACATAAAAGCCTATTGTGATGAAGTTGGAATCAAACATGAGGTCTCCGCAACGTATACTCCTCAACAAAATGGTATAGTTGAGAGGAAGAACCCGACTTTGATCACTCTTGCAAGAACAATGCTTGATGAGTACAACACCCCTGAAGCTCTATGGGTGGAAGCTATCAACACCGCATGCTATGCATCCAACCGCCTATTTCTTCAAAAGTTTCTTGGCAAGACACCTTATGAGTTGCTCAATGGGAAGAAGCTGGACGTCTCCTTCTTTAGGGTGTTTGGTTGCAAAAGCTACATCTACAAGAAGCGGCAACACCTAGGGAAGTTTCAAAGACGTTGTGATATTGGTTTTCTTGTTGGTTACTCATCAAAGTCCAAATCATATAGAGTATTTAATCATGCCACCGACTTGGTTGAAGAAACATATGATGTGGAATTTGATGAATCTAACGGCTCCCAAGGAGCACATGAGAATCTTGATGATGTAGGTGATGAACCATTGAGGGAGGCTATGAAGAACATTTCAGTTGGAGACATCAAGCCTAAAGATGATAAAGATGATGTACAAGTGATTGATCCACCTTCTTCATCAAGTGTGCCACAAGATGATGATAAAGATGGGAGAGTAAAAAATGAAGACACCCATGTCTCCCATGATCAAATGGTGGCACAAGCACAAGATGTTGATGCTCCACAACCTCCTCAAGTGGTAAATAGAAGAAATACACCTCTACTACAAGATCATCCACAAGATCTCATCATAGGGAGTCCATCAAAGGGTGTAATGACTCGCTCACAAAAACTTGCTTCATTTATTGCTCATCACTCTTTCATCTCTTGCTATGAGCGTACCAAGGTACAAGAAGCTCTTCAAGATCTGGATTGGATAAATGCCATGCATGAAGAGTTGAACAACTTCACCCGTAATGAAGTTTGGACTCTTGAAGAGCGGCCAAAAGGTGCAAGAGTCATTGGAACAAAGTGGATGTTCCACAACAAGCAAGATGATCAAGGCGTAGTTGTGAGGAACAAGGCAAGACTAGTTGCAAAGGGGTTCTCTCAAGTTGAATGATTGGATTTTGGAGAGACCTTTGCACCGGTTGCAAGATTAGAAGCCATCCATATCCTCCTTGCATATGCATCACATCATGAAATAAAACTATATCAAATGGATGTGAAAAGTGTTTTTAAATGGTTTTATTAACGAACTAGTCTATGTTGATCAACCTCCCGGGTTTGAAGACCCTAGATATCCTAATTATGTTTATAGGTTGTCCAAGGTATTATATGGGCTTAAGCAAGCCCCAAGAGCTTGGTATGAGCGCCTTCGGGACTTCCTCATTGAGAATGGCTTCACCATCGGGAAGGTCGACACCACACTATTCACCAAGAAGCTTGATGGGCACATTTTCATTTGTCAAGTGTATGTTGATGATATCATCTTTGGATCATCAAATGAAGATTCTTGCAAAGAGTTTGGTGAATTGATGTCAAAGGAGTTCGAGATGTCAATGATTGGAGAGCTTACATTCTATCTTGGTTTCCAAATCAAACAAATGAGAGAAGGGATTTTCATCTCTCAAGAGAAATATACAAATGATCTTCTCAAAAGATTCAAGATGGATGAATGTAAGCCAATCAAGACACCAATGCCAACTAATGGACATCTTGACCTAGATGAGGGAGGTAACACGGTTGATCAAACTATCTACCGCTCTATAATTGGTAGCTTGTTATATTTAACTGCATCTAGGCCCGACATCATGTTTAGTGTGTGTATGTGTGCAAGATTTCAAGGTAACCCTAAGGAAACTCATTTAATTGCCGTAAAAAGAATCCTTAGATATCTTAAGCACACACCAAGCATTGGCCTTTGGTATCCCAAAGGAGCTATATTTGAGTTAGTTGGCTATTCCAATTCAGATTATGCCGGTTGTAAAGTTGATAGAAAAAGCACATCCGGAGGGTGCCATTTGCTTGGTAGATCACTTATGTCTTGGTCCTCCAAGAAGCAAAATAGTGTGGCTTTGTCCACCGCCGAAATGGAATACATTGCTGTGGGTGCTTGTTGTGCACAAATACTTTACATGAAACAAACTTTGCTAGACTATGGTGTAGTGTTAGATAAAGTACCTCTTTTGTGCGACAATGAAAGTGCGGTAAAACTTGCAAATAATCTGGTTCAACACTCTCGCACCAAGCACATAGATATCCACCATCACTTTCTTAGAGATCATGTTGCTAAAAATGATATATCATTAGAAGGTGTAAGGACCGAGGATCAATTGGCGGATATCTTCACTAAATCGCTAGATGAGGCAACTTTTTGTAGATTACGGAATGAGCTCAATGTTCTTGATTTTAGTAACTTCACTAAAAAAATGAGCTTGTGTTGTCCCTTGCATTGCATTGTAAATATATAACATGTTTAATCTTTGGTAATGCATATAGGGCTTGTCTAACATGGTTAAGATAACCGCCATAAAGCATGTGAAGAAGCTTAACCTTGGATCAAACTTGACAAACAACTAGATTTATCTTCAAGTATTGCATTGCATATGCATGAATGTTGTTTTATCGTTTATCTTCAATTGCCCTCTTATTGCCTATTTTCGTAAAAAGAATAATAGCCTAAGGCAAAATATTTTTGAAAAACATAAGGGTTTGAGAGAGGTCACTCACATCAGTCCCAATTGGTGTTTATTTGGATCTTATTGGTGTTAGGACTTGATTGGGAACAGGCAGCATGAAGGACTTTGAAGATTTGCTGGAAAAAGAGTGACCAGACGCTGCATCGGACTCTGATGTCCAGTGTCCGGTCAGTTCATAGGAGGTGAACTACTGCTAAGAAGGAGTGACCGGACGCTGAAACAGTGTTCTCTTAGCGTCCGGTCAGAAGGCAATTCAGCGTCCGGTCGATCAAAGACGAAGGAGACAGCTTGCACTGGACTCTGGCTGTGTCCGGTCGGTGTCCACCGAATGCGTCTGGTCATGATTCCAGAGGATTTGGACCTCTTTGGAATTGACTAGACGCTGGGTGGCAGCGTCCGGTCGCTACCACCGGAGCGTCCGGTCAGTAGAAAACGTGCAGGACCCGGATTCTTTCTCCTTTTCCTTTTCTACTTCACGGGGGACCCCATATAAGCCGCGCACCGCTTGACCTATTCCCGTACCACGCACCGACATCGTCGAGCCGCCGCATCGCCATTGCGCCCTAGTCACCGAGCTCACCTCTGCTGCCGCTCGCGCTCGCCGCCACCACCGCTCCGTGCCTCCGCGCGCCGCCACCCGCAATCGATCATGCCTGAGCCGTTGCCGCCGCCACATGCTGCTACCGCCACACCCTGCTCCCTGCGCCAGCACTGTCATCTCACAGCTGTGCCCTGCTCCCTGCACCAGCGCCACCATCTCACCGCTGCGCCCTGCTCCCACGCCACTGCCACCCACGCGCCCGCAGTTCTCCAGCGCCGCCGAGCTAGCCCATGGCCTAACATCGCCAAGTCCCTACCCTAACATCATCGGTGCCCTAGCCACTATTCACCACCCCTATTCATCGCAGTGCATCACCGATCCATGCCACTACAAACCCTAGCCGACCCGGTGGTTCCCTATGTGTCGCTTCTTTTCTCTTCGGATCACCGGTTCATCAGGTAGCAAGCCCCCGTTTCAATTTTGTACCTAATTGCTTGCTTTCTTTGGGTTTCGTATCTCTAGATGAATAATTAAGATTATCTGTATATCCTATCTATTCTATCATGCAGCGAGTCGGTGTCGTTGAGGTCCTATTTGCAGTTGTCAGTCAACTCGGGCCCAAGCTCGCGAGTATGGATCAAGGCCAAGCCTCAGAAGTGATAGGCGGCAGTTGTTGTTTTTAGATCCAACCAATGGTTTGCGTCAAGAATGTTGGAGGTGGTCCCAGAGATGAGGATCTGAGGCGTCCGCCTCGCTGGCCTGCTGATCCAAAAGGCAAGGCGACAAAGAAGCTGGCAATAAAGAAGCGCAAGTACCTAGATGTACATACAGCTAGAGCAGCCGCAGTTGCAGAGGCCGCAGAGTGTGCCGAGAGAGGAGGTGCTCGTAGTGGTGTAGTTATTGTAGATCAGCAGCTTCCACTAGCGACAATAGAAGCACTTGAGCAGGTTAAGCGCCGTCATGGTGGTCTAGCTAGGATTGTCATGGTAGTAGGACGGTGAGTTGTCTTGGATGAGAGTCAGCCTCAGGGGGAGTCACAGCAGCAGCCATAGGCAGTAGAGCATACTCAGGAGGGATAACAGGCCAAGGAGACAGAGCAGGCACCTCAGCCATAGCTTCGTCGCTCTAGTCATACCCATGTTCTAATCACACCGAGGGAAGATACACAGTGGAGGGGTTCTCGTCCACCACCCAGACCACAGGGTCTGCCTCCAGTGACTAATCTAGATCTAAGGGCCACCATGGCCAAGCAGGTGCAGCAGCTTAGATTTGTGGAGTTTGAGCAGTGGTTTCCACTGAGGCAAGATGAGCGTGCATCAGAGGGCTTCTACACACCACTGTAGGAGGATTTCTACAATGCATATCTTAATAGTGTAGCTATTTTTATATCTCAGAGGGTGTGCAACATAGAGTCTATTGTTGTAGCAGCTAGAGAGCACATTCGCCCCTACCTTTCTTACCTACTAGGGCTAACAGATTTACTTGGATAGACAGGATTGTACGTTCCATCTTAGGTCCGTCAGTTCTATGCTTCTCTCTGGATTGACCTGCAGCACAGATTCATACACTTTGCATTCAATGGCAGAGATTATAGGCTAACGAGAACTAGGGTCAAAGAGATACTCAAGCTTTAGGAGCAGCCAGTCTAGCTACATAAGGTTTGCTATGGACAGACAGTGCCCCTAGATTTCCTCATGGTGAGATGATGCCCCCTACAGATCTAGTCCACCACTGCTTCACAGAGCCATTCGGCGAGGGGTCTAGCAGGACACCCAGTGATCTTACTGCCACTGCTAGAGTGCTTGATGCCATTATGAGGAGGACACTGCTTCAAAGGATGGGGTATCGCGAGGCCTTGACTCGCATACAGTTGTGGCTACTAAACTATCTAATGCAGTAGACAGTGTTTGATATTTGGGATCTCCTTCTACCAGAGATGGAGGATACTATTGCTGAGGGGTTCAGAGGTCACCGACAGTTGCCCTATGCCCACTAGATCATGTTTCTTATTCATAGGGCAGTTATAGTGAGGCTGCCTAAGATGCTAGCTGAGTACAGTGGTGCTACGACAGAGTTCCCTGCATATAACCTAACTCAAATGATCCGCCATAGTACACTGACTGCACCTAGCCAGCCACACCATTGTCCAGAGGTGCTAGAGACTACAACCCAGCAGGATGCTACTATTAGGGGCATAGCATCTTAGAGGAGGAGCAGTTGGATGCTCAGCAAGAGGGGATGGTCGCAAGTGACCCCAGTGACAGCTTAGATGAGGACTACTGCAAGATACCTCAGATGCCTCCTCGACGACATGACCATGAGGCCGGTAGCTCCAGTTCAGCTCCACCTGCACTGTAGACAGACCCCACTCTACTTGCCATCCTTGAGCAGATGAGGCTGGATCAGGTTCACCAGGCTCAGGAGACCGCCGCCATGTTTGCACAGTTTCAGACTCGACAGGATGAGTTTTAGCGGTAGCAGTAGGCCATACAGCAGCAGCAGGCCATGCATCAGCAACAGCTCCTCATGTAGCAGCAGCTCCTTAGATTTATGTAGCATGTAGTGACAGCTATTAGGGTTCCACCACCACAGTCTTCACCCTAGCTTGGTCAGCCTACCACCACTTCTATGACTCCAGCGTTATAGCCTAGTGGGCTTCAGAGTCAGGGATAGCCACCACCATAGTTTGCGTCTCCTACAGAGCAAGTGTCCTAGTGGTTCGCTTCGCCAGTGCTAGCCCCGCAGTTCACACCTCTTCAGATGGGCTTCACACTGGCTCAGACTTCCTCGCTACTAGTGATAGAGACTACAGTGTCCAGGAGCCTTGGTGCCTCTTTTAGTGAATTGACAGGGCAGCCTACTCCACCATATTTTCATGTCCTAGGCCCTTCTATAGTTGCACCTATTACCGGGACTATAGAGATGCTTCCTTTGTTAGTGGCATCATCAGAGCCAGCTGCTCTAGTCATACCTGCACAATCCTCAGCAGCTCCAGTTGTTGATCCAACCTAGACCACTTCAGTGTCGCTTCCAGCTATAGAGGGTCAGATAGCTCAGAGCTCTGGTTCAGATGATGATGGCACCCAGTTTCAGCTTGCTCCTCATACCTCAGCGCCCGACTCATCCACTACAGCCCTGCCGACCAACCCTTAGGTTTTAGTGTTTGACGCCAAAGGGGGAGAGGGTTCGAGTATGCTAGACTTAGGGGGAGCTTAGTTTACTTTGACTATCTATTACATTTGGAGTTTTATGTGTGATACACTATTATGCATTTGTGTGTTTACTTTTATGCATCAAACTATATCTATGTGATAGTGATATCTACGTAATCATGATATATGACATGTGTGTGCTCTCTACTTTGTATTATTTATATGTCATATCACTTGTGCTATGCTCATTTGCTTTGCTTCCGCATTTCACTTCGATGCAAATGAGCTTTATTACTTGTACTCATGCTTATTTCACATCTTTTGAGTACATCATGTTGGCTTGGGTCATATAAGCTTGCCTAACTCTTTTGTTCTTCTTACCAAAAGCTTATATGAACCAAGCATGTCAAAAACCTCAACTCTTGCCAAAAGCCTAGTTGGGTTTCGATGATTAATGATAATACATGGTTACTATGGCTAACATATGTTTTATAGAGGCAATTAAGTTAGGTCATGGTAATGGAGATCGATTGGGCTATCATGGTGGTCATGCCCCTACGATGGAAATCATTTTGATTTTCAAAGGATGAACGACAAGGTTAAGGATGGACTAGTTCTAAGTGTCGATTAGAGTTGAAGAGACACTTAGAGTAGTTTAGGACTTTGTTTTTCCTTTGGCCGTACTATTAAGGGGGGGTATGGATGGGTAGCTTGACTTAGGTGAGTCTAGTGGGTTAGGTGTGGTGCACACTTGCTAATCCAAGCACTAGGTAGCTCCTAAAAAGCCCTTAGATCCATTGGAGCAAACTTCATTCATGTACGTTCGAAAGTTGAAAGTGAATGGAGGGTCAAATACTGATCGGACGCTGGCTTCGGTGTGGCCGGACGTTAGCATAGGGTGCAGTCAGTTCATTTGACCGAGGTGTTTTCATCTTGTGTGACCGGACGCTGAGAGGTCAAGTGACCGGACGCTAAGGGCCAGCGTTCGATCGACTCCAGTAAGGTTCTAGAGAGGGAAAATCTCGACCGAGCACGTCCGATCAGTGCTGACCAGATGTTGGTCAGTGTCCAGTCACACTGTAAACACTGGAGTTCGAGGTGAACTGACCGGAGCGTCTGGTCACCCCGTAGAGGCACATAACGGTTTGTTTTTCATCCCATGTTATAAATACTTCCTCCATTCGTGTCTGGGGATACTTTTGCTCATTCCAACAACTGAGAAACAGAGAGTGCCAAGAAGAGCAAGGTCCTAGTGAGGTGATTGAGTTTTGAGAATCCCAAAGAGAGCCCTCATTAGTGAGATCAAGAGTAGCAAAGTGTGCATCCACCCTTCTCATTAGGCTTGTCTTGGTCAAGTGAGGGTTCGTGCTTGTTACTCTTGGTGATCGCCATCACCTAGATGGCTTGGTGGTGATTGGGAGCTTGGTGATCATCCGGCGGTGCTTGTGGATGACCCAACTCAAGTTGTGAGCGGTTGTGGGTGATTCACCGCGATGGAGTGTCGAAGAAGCAACCCATAGAGAGCACTTGATCCTTGCACGGATCAAGGGGGAGCTACACCTTTGCGCAGGTGCTCCAACGAGGACTAGTGGGGAGTGGCAACTCTCCGATACCTCGGCAAAACATCGTCGTGTTCCTCCTTCTCTCTTTACTTTGAGCATTTACTTTGAGCAATTCAATTCTTGCCATTTACATTCCTAGAATTGCCATGCTAGAATAGGATTGGAACTTAGGGTGCTAAACTTTTGTGCGTTAGATCAATAGAAACACTTTCTAGGCACAAGGGGTTAATTGGGCTAATCATAGAGTTTAATTATTGCAAAGAAATTTAGAATTAGCCTAATTCACCCCCACCTCTTGGGCATCTTGATCCTTTCAGCATGCCTACCTGATGGCTAGGATGGACGTGTCCCACGCTGCCATGGGAGCCATGAACTTGCCTCAGCAATTTGTGTTCTTATTTGCCACCTGGGATGATTGCAGTTAGCTTGCAAGATGATCATAAGTTAGTTTGCAGTTAGCTGAGGCCTAGATTTTTTGTGCCTATGATGTCCACCATTTTTTTGACTGAGGCTGATACAATTGTGAGATCCTTTTCATGCCTATGAAGATAACAGTGCTAGTTGAGTAATGGATTATGCACATTGATGACCTTGGACTTGTGAGGTACTAGAGCATTGTTTCTTCTATCTTCTGCTTATGCTTCTCATGGCTGTCATCAAACCATGTGAGACATCCATGCCCAAGTAATAGCTGGGCGGTTGTGATAATCTGATGGCTAGGCTAGATGTCTCTCATGGTTTCATGCCTGTCATGATCTTGGTTTTCTACTATCTGTTTGAGGTTTGTTGTTGTCTATGTTTCTTAAACTCCAAGTTCGAGGTCAAATGAAAAGGCAATTAAATCTGAGGCAAATCGATTGAACTAACCCTCATCTTATCAACATCTTATACTTGCTTTCATCGATCTACATCTATCTATCTATCTTTGATCCATCCATCTAGCATTGGTTCCTTCCTTCATCATGAACTACCACTACTCATGTTTGGAATGATATGAGATGGATGCTATTGCTCTGCATCATCATGTTCATATATGCTCTTCATTCCCTGCTAACTAGCTCTTTTGCTGCTGGTACACCTGTCCATCATATTATTCCTTCCACATATATATCATGGGCCATGGCTGCTGCCTGCTACATGCTACTCTACACTACTCCTACTGTCTCTACTACTGTCTTACTACTACTGTCTACTATCATATTATTCCTTTTAACTGTTGGCTGCTGTGTTGATCAAATCTGACCTTTACTACTACTGTCTTACTACTCCTTTACTACTATTGTTTTTAAATGGCCTTTAATAGTACTCTATTGCTAATCCTACTCTACACAACTTCTACTGTCTACCGTACTGCTACACTACTTCTACTACTCTACACTACTCCTACTATCTCCTCCTCCTCATACTCTACTAGTACTACTAGCTACTGGTGCTAGCTGCTGGTGCTGGTGCTATCAATTTTTTCTTATACTGCTAGTGCTACTTGTTAGTGCTAGTTGATGCTCTCTACTACTCTACTCTACTCTACTACTCTACCCCTGCTGCTACACTTACTCCTATGACTACTCTACTCTACTCTACTCTACTACTCTAGATATATTCTGCCCCCTTCCAGAAGCTCATTCTAAATTGTGAATTCTATTCATCAAGTGCCACAACTGATATAAGCATGTAAATCAATGGAGTAGAATTTTAATCCATGGGGTAGAATTTTTTTAAAGACTGATATAGTCTAAGTTTAGTACCTAGGTTGCTGACCAATCATATATAACATATAGATGGTTCCTATTGCCTTTTTCCAAGATTGATGGTTCTCTTATCTTTAGATAAGACATGCTACTTAACCTTTATGAATCTTGTTATGTCTGCTTCACCTTCCTTGGAAACCTGAAGTTTTCATTCGCATAACATTATTTCACAATGAATGTTGATTATCTCTTATCACTTGTTTTTATGGTCCTCCCCCTTTTGCTAGTGGGCATTGCACCACCTTTGTCATTAATGTTTGTAGAATCTGATTTAATCATTTTCTCTATAAGAACCTCACCAGCTGATTTGAACAGTTGAACTATTAGTGTGAACTATAAAAAACAGTTAAATGGACCACTGCTAAAAATATTTTTTTAACAGTCAAAATGTCACATGTGAACTATAAAAACAATTAAATGCACCACTGCTAAAATTGTCACATGTGTCATAGGACATCCCTTCCTCTATACTTAATTGCCTTCCTGGATTAGGTTGTTTTAGTTTTAGTTACATCTTGTAATTGCTTTATAGATTAAATGACTATAAACCTATGTTAGCATAAAACATTAACCAGTGCTGTTGCTAAACTTTCTTCTTCAAATATATTGCATTATGTTCATTTCTATTTGAGTTATTTTATTTACTATTGTTGCCCTACTATTAATACTATTGCTGTCCTACTACTAGTACTACTAGTTGTTGTTTTTCCTATGTGTTAAATCCCTAGTACTATGCATTACTATGCATCCCTATGTATTAACTTGCTCTATGTTTGCTAAGCAGCTATTGCTTTTTTGCCAAATCTCCCAGTACTCGCCCTGCACTTATTATCATGTCTTTTGTCATCTGCTGCTGCTCTATGTTTGCTAAGCAGCTGTTGGTTTTTTGCCAAATCTCCACTCTCCTCTCATCTCCTTTGTTTTGCCAATGATGAAATTGTCCAAGTCCATACATTATATGGAATATGAGCTGATGATCAAGAACTTGTGAGGAACTTGGCATCATTAGCAGCCGCCCCTACATTACCTTCTCCTCTCTTCTCTGTTATGATGCCTTGATGCTCCAAGTTCAAGATCAGATGATGATTGACATATTTCTGAGGCCTCTACTACTGCTACTACTTGTTTTTTTATATATTGTTGTTTTATAGGACTACTTTGGTTTATAGACCTTTTTGATTTCTTATACCTTCTCGCATATCTAAAGCACACTTTCTTGCATCTATTAGAACAAAGCACAAAATAATGTCATGGACACCAGACAGTGCAGCCCGATGCCCCGAGCATGATGAGCAGCCAACCTATGAGGAGCAAGCACTAGAGGACTAGCTTACTTAGGAGCAGTTTGATAATGAGTTAGAAAAGGATTTAGAAGTGATGCTTACTCAGGAGCAGTGTGACAAGGAGGAATGGGGAGCAGAAGGAAGAGCAGGAGCGGCTGCTGAAGGTGAATAAGAAGATGATGATGATGATGAGGACTCAGAAGAGGGATATGTAAGTCCCAAGGATCCTTTCCCACTGAAGCCAGAAGAGGCCAATGGAGGAAGATTTGGACAAAGATTTTGACCCAAACGAGGAGGTAGCAAAAAAGCCCTAGCTTGTAAATTTTGCTAAAGCTTTGGTTGTGTTACCTTTGCTAACACTTTGACCTGTCGTATATATAGGTCCCTCCTAAAACTCAGAAAAGACGACGTTGATGTCCATGATATCTCGCTGGACAAGACAGAGTAGAGGAATGGAGAGTAGAGGCAACAGCCACAGAGACGGACATTGAGGCCTCTGCTCCACAACCTCAAGACACAACCATGACTACCAAGCCTAAGAGGAAATGAGGGGATAGAAAAGCAAATCAATATCTAGATAAGGCATGCTATGTGATAATGGAGGTTGGGCCAGTAGGGGAGATCCTTGAGCCGAAGGAATTAAGAGGATGATTCTATAATGTGATCGAGGCCCTAGTAAGAGATAAATTAAACCTAGCAATCCCTAACTAAAAAGAGGTACCAGAGAAGAAAAAGGATGAACTATGGGATAGGCAGCTAAAGCTCAATTTTAGATTTCCAGAGGGTAAGCACAAACTAGTAAAAAAATACTTTTAGGATCATGGGAGAGTCATTCCGACGTTGGAGGTCGGAGCTCAATAAGAAGTATATCCAAAAGGGGTTAACTCCCTTCAACGAGTTGGGCAACATAACTCCTAGTCAATTGGAGGAGCTTGTGGCTTAGAAGACTTCACCAGAGGCATTGGAGCTCAGTGCCCGTAACACCAAGCTGGCGAAGAGGAACAAACACCACCATCATCTAGGCCCTAGTGGCTACTATGCCAAGGAAGAGCAGTTTAGGAAGATGGACGAAGAGGCTGCAGGTGCTGAGAATATCAATGTGACGAATTTAAAGGTACGCTCAAGGAATTGGATATATGCGAGGTTTGCAAATCATCTGATATTAATATTAAGTTTGATAAGCCAGAGACCCAAGAGGCAGTATCAAGGATACTGAAATATGCTAAAGACAAGGAGAAGGGCTCACTCAATCCTTCTAGAGAGAGGGATGAGCTTAGTCTTGGCTTGGGAAACAAGGAGCACACAGGCTGCACCAGGGGGCTAGGGAAAAGGATAACCTAGAAGCACGGATTCAAAGAGGATAGGTACATGTACAAAAAAATATGGCAGAGACCGGGAGACTAATCTTGAGCTCCAAGTAAAGGCTCTAGTTGTGAAGGCACTAGAGGAGCAAGGACTGTCTATGAAGCCACAAACATTAATGATGGCGCCAAGAGAACTGGCATTAGTTGGCAGCCCTCCGAAAGTTCCTAGCAGCCAAGGTTCCACTGCAGCCAACGATAGAACATTGTGATGGAGGTGGCAACGGGTGTGGCACATCCTCCCAATGGCTTACACCACAATAATAAGATACCACCAAACTACACTAGGGTCGAGGTGCATACCATGAAGCTCGAGTTCATACAGTGGATGATAGACTATGCAACTCCCGAGGGGCTAGTGTTACTCAGAGATGTAATGGGGCAGTTCATCCTCTGGCACAAACGGGACATTATATTGACTGCTTCTTCGTCGCCTTCCCCTCTCCCAAATTTGGAGCGAGTTGTTGAGGATGGGGAGATATTTTTTTCATCTTGTGACCACCACATTCTTGAGATGCCACATTCTTCCCTGCCTCCTAGCGAGCATGTGCCTGATAAGCCACAACCTTCTACAGCTCGTACCGAGCAAGTGCATGATGAGATGCCACAGTCTTCTCAACAAGCGCAACCCATACATGAACAACAAGTGCCTCCTAAAGAAGGTGATGCACAAGAAGATGAGGACATGCCTGAATGAGAACTTCGAAAGAAGCATCCAATCACCATAAGGCCAATTTATGTTCTGATGAAAGGCGTCTCATCGGTGCTCAAGTGGTATGCCCATGACCAGTTCAAGCCTGAGAACCAAGTTAAAAAAGTCCCATCACGGGCTTTTGAGGAGGCCATCACTAGCAAACTCCACCAAACAGCAAAGCAGTATCCAAATGTTGATGCCATCAAATGGTCAAAGGATTGCCTGAAAACATATGAAAGAGGCAAGCCCTTCCTACCAAACTGGGACATCTAGCGCCTACCACTTGGAATGAGAAGGTTCCATGATTGGTACTTGCGTGTTCTCCCAACGAACATAGACCTCATACAAGCATGCTTCCCCACTGGCACATTTGGAAGCCTAGCCAGGAAAATTATATTTGACTTCAATGACATGCAGACATGCTTTCACCTCAAAGCAACGGAGATGAATCTAATTCGCATATGGTGCCTATAAGTCATTGTCCTCCTGATATGATATGAATGTAATCTTTATATTTTGTTGTAACTAACCCATGCCGTGATTTGTAGAATGCAAGTGCACATTGTAAAACAAATGCCAAGTGTAAAAGCTTGGTATATAAACCCTCAAGCTATAGCATAAATAAATTTTAATTACCCTAAACAGTGGAAACTGGATGACAAAGAGCTAGCTGCTAGAAAGACCCTTTGGGAGAAAGAGGACATCCATACGAAGAAACTAAGGCAAGAGTCCCTTAAGGTTTCGGCATACATTGCCTTGGCTTTTAAAATTCTCCAACAGCACTCTACTATATGGCTAATATACAACTTCAAGTAAGTTCAACTCTATACTTAAAGCTTTGTTCGATATATTTTATTCAATGCAAAAGAGCTTATCTAGTCCTATAATTAAATCCATGTAGCAACCACTAGATTTGTATAGGCATCGATGTCGGGAGGAGCATGGCTTGGGTCTTTGATTCAATAGATAGGGATCCGGTGACATACAAAGACGTCATATCGATTCTCAAGACGTATACATATCGACAATCCTCCTTAGCTTATATGTTTGTATACATACTTATAATGTTCACTTTTGGATACTAACAAGTTGTATTTGCTAAAATAATTCGAACAATGCATTTAGGTTCTATGTCACTAAATATCACGGAAGGCATCATCCAGCAAGAAAGGAAAAGCTGGCTATAAAAACACTATGTGCGGTAAGTGTAACTTACTTCTTCAGTACTCCATTACATGGCTGTCAAAAGCATTACTTAACATTTCCATATGCAAAATACACAATGCCCCAAGCAGAAGCTAGGGAGTGTACATTGTAGATACTATGTATGTTCTATGATGAGTAACACCGGTGCCTACAAGAGACACCCCTTAAGAATAAGTTTGAACCTCTTCGCCCATAGTATAAAAACTTTATACATGGTATGAAATACTAAACTAAAACTTGTTCTCTTGTAGTGAAAAGAAGAAAAAGAAATGAAAAGAGATCCATACAAGGATGACCAACTCTTAGAGCTCGTCGGCAACCTTTGCAACTTCATATTGGACTAGATTGTATACGTCAAAAGCACCTATCATGACTGAGAGTCTGACTTAGGTAGAAATCCTCAGTACTAATACCTTCATGAGACCAAAAGGCTAGCTCTAGGCTGTTGATAACAATGTGTATGAAGTTTGACATTGGTTTTACCTTGTGAATTATGTCTATTTAATGATGGATTGTATATATTCTTGTGAATTGTACTTGTAATTGTAGTTTATATAATACTCTTAAGCAAACACGGTTCGGAGGCTGTGTTTTGCGAATTGCGGGTCGTAGTTAAGTTTCGCGCATTCCATGCCGCGGGCGATTCCTGGTCATGCGTTGGTCGCGGGGCGTTCGACAGGATTATCTTGCTTTCCTCGCTCACTCACAACTCGAACGTAGGAATATGCGGAAACAAATAGGGCCATATTGATGTTTTGGTCGAATTTGAATTGTAAATTTGATTTTTTTTACGAAAAAATATACTGTAGGGGCGGTTCTAGACTGAACCGCCCCTATAAACAGGTATTATAGGGGCGGCTGGCCCTACAAATCAATTTGTAGAACAACCGTCCCTACAAATCGATTTGTAGAGGCGATCTAGGAACCACCCCTACAAATATATGATTTGTAGAGACGGTTTAGTAGGAATGGGTGGTCAAACCATCCCTATGAATGGTCTTGAGCCGTCCCTATGAACCCTGTGTGACGTAGTGGTTGTTGCTAGGGGTGCCGTCATCGGGAGGGGTTAGAGAGAAGCGTAGCCATGTGTCATCGAGTAGCACTATAGCCGAGATGCGTGGTCCTCGCCTGGGAGTTGGCCTGCCTTCTCCCAGTCCCAGTCACTAGCTCCTAGGTTCAGATTGCATTCGTTCCAGTTTCAAATCAAGGAACACTCACAGACCCTCTAGTCCTCCACGGTAGCCCAACATGGGTCTTCCTCTCCTAGGGCGGCGCGAGCCCTGCCCCACCATTGTGTGAGCGAGGCCGGTGTGGGCAAGCCCCAAGAGAGGGCACACTACGTCAAAAAGCATTTGTAGGGGTGGTTGTAGACCATTTGTAGGGGCAGTTTGCCCAGCCGCTCCTACGAAAGGGTCTCTACAAATCATGCATTTGTAGGGGCGGTTCCTCGGCCGCCCCAACAAATTGATTTGTAGGGGCGGCTGGTGTTTCTAGCCGCCCCTACAAATCTATTTGTAGGGGCAGCTTTTATTACCAGTCGCCCCTACAAATCGATTTGTAGGGGCAGCTATAGTACCAGCCACCCCTACAAACAGGTATTTGTAGGGGCGGTTCAATCTAGAACTGCCCCTACAGTACGTTTTCCTGCCAAAAAAATTAAATTTTCAATTCAAAATCACTTTGCCGAACGTCCCACAACCGTTCCGAACCGTGTTCGCGTTACCGAACGCCCCGCAACCAACGTTCCGAACTGCGTTCGCATTGCCGAACGCCCCGTGACCAGCGTTCGCATTGCCGAACACCCCACGACCGCGACTACAAGCATGAGAGTATTCTATAAACTACAATTACAAGTCCAATTCACATGAATATATACAATCCATCATTAAATATACAAATTCCATACACATTGTTATCAACATCCTAGAGCTAGCCTTTCAGTCTCATGAAGGTGTTGGTACTGAGGATTTGTACCTAACTCAGACTCTCGGTCATGGTAGGCACCTCTGACGTGTATAATCTGGTCCAATATGAAGTTGCAAAGGTCACCGACGAGCTCTAAGAGTTGGTCATCCTTGTATGGGTCTCTTTTCATTCCTTTCTCTTCTCTCCACTACAAGAAAACAAGTTTCGGTTTAGTATTTCATACCATTTACAAAGTTTTTATACTACGGGTGAAGAGGTTCAAACTTACCCTTAAGGGGTGTCTCCTATAGGCACCAGTGTTACCCATCATAGAACATATATAGTATCCACAATGTACACTCCCAGGCTTCTGTTTGGGGCACTGTGTGTTTTGCATATGAAAATGTTAAGTAATGCTTTTGACAGCCATGTAACGGAGTACTGAAGAAGTAAGTTACACTTACCGCACATAGTGTTTTTATAGCCAGCTTTTCCTTCCTTGCTGGATCATGCCTTCCATGATGATTAGTGAGATAGAACCTAAATGCCCTATTTGAATTATTTTAGCAAATACAACTTGTAAGTATCCAAAAGTGAACGTTACAAGTATGTATACAAACATATAAGCTAATCAGGATTGTCGATATATATACGTCTTGAGAATCGATATGAAGTCTTTGTATGTCACCGTGTCCTTATATAATGAATCAAAGACCCATGCCATGCTCCTCCCGACATCGACGGCTATACAAATCCAGTGGTTGCTGCATGGATTTAATCATAGAACTAGATAAGCCCTTTTGCATCGAATGAAATATATCGAACAAAGCTTTAAGTATAGAGTTGAGCTTACTCGAAGTTGTATGCTAGCCATATAGTAGAGTGGTGTTGGAGATTTTTGAAAGCCAAGGCAATGTATGCCGCAACCTTAAGGGACTCTTCCCTTACCTTTGCACTACAGATGCGCTCTTTCTCCCGAAGAGTCTTTGCAGCTGCTAGCTCTTTGGCATCTAGTGTCCACCGTTTAGGGTAATTAAAATTTGTTTGGGCTATAGCTTGAGGGTCTACATACCCGGCTTTCACACTTGGCATTTGTTTGACAATGTGCACTTGCATTCTACAAATCACGGCGTGGGTTAGTTACAACAAAATTCAAAGATTACATTCATATCATATCGGGAGGACAAGGACTTACAGGCACCACGTGCGAATTAGATTCATCTCCATTTCTCCCAGGTGAAAGCATGTGTACATGTCATTGAAGTCAAAGACAATTTTCCTGGCTAGGCTTCCAAATGTGCCGGTGGGAAAGCATGCTTGTATGATATCTATGCTCATTGGGAGAACACGCAAGTACCAATCATGGAACCTTCTCATTCCAAGTGGTAGGCGCTGGATGTCCCGGTTTGGTAGGAAGGGCTTGCCTCTTTCATATTTTTTCGGGCAATCCTTTGACCATTCGATGGCATCAACATTTGGATACTGCTTTGCAATTTGGTGGAGTTTGCTACTGACGTCCTCCTCAGAACCCCATGATGGGACTTTTTTAACTTGGTTTTTAGGCTTGAACTGATCATGGGAATACCACTTGGACACCGACGAGACGTCTTTGATCAGAACATAAACTGGCCTTATGTTGATTGGAATCTTCTTTTGGAGTTCCCATTCAGGCACGTCCTCATCTTCTTGTGCATCACCTTCTTTAGGAGGCACTCGTTGTTCATGTATCGGTTGTGCTTGTTGAGAAGACTGTGGCATCTCATGATGCACTTACCTGGTATGAGCTGGAGAAGGTTGTGGCATCTCATCAGGCACATGCTCGATAGGAGGCGGGGAAGAATGTGGCATCTCAAGAATGTGGGGGTCATGAGACGATGAAAATATCTCCCCAGCCTCAACAACTCGCTCCAAATTTGGGAGAGGGGGAGGCGGCGAAGAAGCAGTCAATATAATGTCATGTTTGTGCTAGAGGATGAACTGCCCCATAATGTCTCCGAGTAACACTAGCCCCTCGGGAGTTGCGTAGTCTATCCTCCACTGCATGAACTCGGGCTTCACTGTATGCACCTCGACCCTAGTGTAGTCCGACGGTATCTTATTATTGTGGTGTAAGCCACCGGGAGAATGTGCCACACCCGTTGCCACCTCCATCACAGTGTTCTGCCGGCCGCTGAGAAACACCAAGGTGCAACTAGTAGGTTCCCGTATGAGATCGACTGGGGTTGTGGCTATAGTGGAACCTTGGCTGCTAGGAACTTTTGAAGGGCTGCCAACTAATGCCAGTTCTCCTAGCGGCGTCACTAATATACGTGGCTCAATAGACATTCCTTACTCCTCCAGCGCCTTCACAACTAGAGCCTTCACTCGGAGCTCAAGACTAGTCTCTCGGTCTTGGCCATGTTTCATGTACATGTGCCTGTCCTCTTCGAATCCTCGCTTCTAGGTCATCCTTTTCCCTAGCCCCCTGGTGCGGCCTGTGTGCTCCTTATTTCCCAAGCCAAGGCTAAGCTCGTCCCTCTCTCTAGAAGGATTGAATGAGCCCATCTCTTTGTCTTCAACATATTTTAGTATCCTTGATACCGCCTCTTGGGTCTCTGGCTTATCAAACTTAAGATTACTGCCGGATGGTTCTATACTCCTCGCATATATCTAGTTCCTTGAGCGTACCTTCAAGTTTGTCACATCGATATTCCCAGCAGTTGCGGCCTCTTCATCCATCTTCCTAAACTGCTCTTCCTTGGCAAAGTAGCCACCAGGGCCTAGATGATGGTGGTGTTTGTTCCTCTTCGCCAGCTTAGTATTATGGGCACTGAGCTCCAATGCCTCCGTTGAAGTCTTCTGAGCCACGAGCTCCTCCCATTGACTAGGAGTTATTTTGCCGAACTCGTTGAAGGGAGTTAACCCCTTTTGGATATACTTCGTGTCGAGCTCCAACCTCCAACGTCGAAATGACTCTCCCATCATCCTAATAGCATTTTTTTATCAATTCGTGCTTACCCTCCGGAAATCTAAAATTGACCTTCAGATGCCTATCCCATAGTGCATTCTTTATGTTCTCTGGTACCTCTTTCTAGTTAGGGAATGCTGGGTTCAATTTATCTCTTACTAGGGCCCGATCGCATTATGGAATCGTCCTCTTAATTCCTTCGGCTTAAGGATCTCCCCTGCTAGCCCAACCTCTGTTATCACATAGCAAGCCTTATCTGGATATAGATTTCCTTTTCTATCCCCCTGTTTCCTCTTAGGCTTGGTAGTCATGGTTGTGTCTTGAGTTTGTGGAGCAGAGGCATCGTGATCTGTCTCTGTGGTTGTTGCCTCTGCTCTCCTTTCCTCTACTCTGTCTTGTCCAGCGAGATGTCGCGGATGTCGACATCGTCTTTTCTGAGTTTCAGGAGGGACCTATATATAGGATAGGTCAAAGTGTTAGCAGAGGTAACATAGCCAAAGCTTTAGCAAAATTTACAAGCTAAGGCTTCTTCCCTACCTCCTCGTTCAGGTCAAAATCCTTATCCAAATCTTCCTCCGTTGGCCTCCTTCTTGCTTCAGGTGGGAAAGGATCCTCGGGACTTTCATATCCCTCTTCTGCCTCATCATCCTCTTCTTCTTCACCTTCAGCAGCCTCTCCTTCGGGGCCTTCCTCCTCGTCACACTCCTCCTGAGTAAGCATCACTTCTAGATCATTTTCTACCTCGTTATCGAACTATTCTTGAGTAAGCTGGTCCTCTAGTGCTTGCTCCTCAAGGGTTGGCTGCTCATCATGCTTGGGGCATCAAGCTGCACTGTCTATTGTCTGCGACATTATTTCGCGCTTTGTTCTAAAAGATGCAAGAAAGTGTGCTTTAGGTACGCGAGAAGGTATAAGAAATCAAAAAGGCCTATAAACCAAAGTAGTCCTATAAAACAACAATATAAAAAAACGAGAAGTAGCAATGGTAGAGGCCTCAGAAACATGTCAATCATCATCTGATCTTGAACTTGGAGCATCAAGGCATCATAACAGAGAAGAGAGGAGAAGGTAATGTAGGGGCGGCTGCTAATGATGCCAAGTTCCTCACAAGTTCTTGATCATCAGCTCATATTCCATATAATGTATGGACTTGGACAATTTCATCATTGGCAAAACAAAGGAGAGGAGAGGAGAGGGGAGATTTGGCAAAAAAAAGCAACATCTGCTTAGCAAACATAGAGCAGTAGCTGATGGCAAAAATAGCCAAAAACAGCAGTGGCCCACTGGTCCTATGCCCCCAAGCACGCAACTAGTAGATCAGCAGCAAGCTAGAAATTAAACAAGAAGATTAATTTCACCAAATTGATGTAGATGTAGCCGGCTGGCTGATTAAAATCCCAAGTTCATTAAGCAAGGACGAGCAAGCTGCTAGGCACGCATATCATCACACAGGAAGTTCACAACTATAGCTGGAGGCATTAGCAGTACTCCAGTAGCAGTACATAGCAATACTAGCAGCTTTAGCTAGCTAGAGAGACCGACCGACCAAGAAGATGATCGGCCAAGAAAATGCAGCATGAACTAAGGAACTTTCTGGCACTAGCATGAAGGTCAGCAAGAAGAGGGTGCTGAGGTAACTGTTATGGAGGCTCAGATGTGTCAAGAATTAAAGTTACTGGATCATGCTGATAAGAATGGAAAAGTTGCTGTGAAGAATGGAAAAGTTGCTGTGATGGTATGACTACATGTTAGATAGAGTAAGACAGCTAAAGAGCTGGATCTTCCAAATTCACAGAAGGAGAGGAAGACAGCAGAAAAAGATGCCTCAGAAACATGTCAATCATCATTTGATCATGAACTTGGAGCATAGTGGCATCATAACAGAGAAGAGAAGAGAGGAAAAGGGCTAGTAATGATGCCAAGTTCCTCACAAGTTCTTGATCATCAGCTCATATTCCATATAATGTTTGGAATTGTGCAATTTCATCATCGGCAAAACAAAGGAGAGGAGAGGAGAGGGGAGATTTGGCAAAAAAAAAATAACAACAACTGCTTAGCAAACATAGAGCAGCAGCTGTTAGCAAAAATAGCCAAAAAACAGTAGTGGCCCACTCATCCTATGCCCTCAAGCTGCACATTTGACAGATGAAAATCTGAACCATATAAAAATATATAGTTAATAGTACTGAATTGTAGTTTAGGACAGCAGCAAGCCAGCAACCATAGAATGTAGCCAGGAATAGCAAACTACATGTATCTATTGGGGAAGAACAAAGCAAACTATATAAACTGTTGACTGAAATGAGCAGTTCACTGAAAATGGGTTTAATATGAATTTTTAGAAGCAATAGAGCAGTGAAGTAACAAAACAATAATAACTATTAAATCAATCAAGTAGCAAGGACTGGTCAGGCGCTGCAAGTAGTTAATCACTAGCCTTGATATTAAACACATGGTATATGTATATTAAACAATCATTATTGATTCTATATATCCAACAAAAAAATGGGTAACTCAAGATAAGGTACAACCTCTTTTTATGAGAACAGTTGACTAGAGCTATCAGGCAAAACTAAATAAAATGAATTCTCAAATGTTACAAAAACAAGTTAGCTATCAGGCAACTGAAATTACCAAGAGCATTGGCAGATTGAAATAAAGATCATACTCAACTGATTGAAATTATCAAGAGCTATATACGAGTGATTAGCTGGAAACAATGAAAAACGACAAAAGTGAGGTTTGCTACAAGTTTGAATAGATGCAGATTGCACAATAGGCATAACTGCTAGCAAGCTGGGCACATCTGTCAGAACAAAACAATAGTAGTAGCACTGCAATTCATTCCTAGCAAAGGATCTATACATCAGCTATAAATGACTTAGAAAGTGGAGCACATGATTTGTTTGGACTGCAAGTTGCCATAACTACGTAAAAAGGCATGTCCAGTAAAGCTATCTCGCCAATTTCGGCAAGTGCAGGTGTTAGGGACTGCAAGCTGGCAACAAGGCAGAACACTAGAAGCTGGCAACAAAGGCAGAACACTTCATACAACTGCTCAAACAAAGGCAGAACACTAGAAGCACAAATAACTGACATTTTCAGCAAGTCCAGGTGTTAGGACTGCAGCTGGCAACACTAATTTAGCGAGGGCAGGGCCAGCAGCTGATTGATAGTGTTCAAGCAAAATAGCTTTTGGTTACCTGCTCCTGTGGTTTAGATAGATGTTAACTGTAGCCTGCAGGCTGGAGCTGGCGGCTGGGCTGGGCAGCTGGGGTACTGAACATCCGAATATAGAGATCTTCCTCTTAAATCAAGGAACTAGAAATTGGATATACAAAGACAGTGAACGACCAGTGCTACGATTGAAAGATGACCAGTGCCCTCAGTACCACTCACCACGAAAGAATAATGTTATTTGGACATTGACATACTCTCCAAAAATTTATATTCAAATAAATAATTTAATTGTAGTGTAACAATAGAACCGAATGATATATAATTTAGTTAAATGGGATAGTGTAGCAATGCACAGTACAGTAATTACCGATACATGGCTTACGTGAGTCCTGTTTTATAATATAAACACAAATAAGCAAGGCACCAGTTGGTATTATTGCATACTACTTCCTCTCACATGATATATTTTTTCTGACCTTCCTCTTCATCTTAACCTTCTTATTATCCTATAAGACAGAATAAGTCTGCAAACGGCAAAGTCTCAGGCGCTGCCTATGTTAGCTTTTCTCCACTCTAGAGTATCATATTATCTTATTTAATTGTCTACTAATTTACTCTAGGCATGGCAATTTGCGCAGTGATCCTATGTTCCACGGCAAAAAAGGCGCACCAGGATGTTGCCCCAATCTCATGCTTCACCGTCAACAGGACTACGTAGACAGATAGTTTCCTTTCATTAGTATTGCTACCTCTTTGACACCAAATAAATTT